>NW_019384467.1:6366-39985 GCF_000671375.1 Centruroides sculpturatus
AGCATGGAAGCAGAGTATTCGGCTCTAGCTGAAGCTTCGCGTGAAATAACTTATGTAAAAAGACTGTTGGTGCATATGGGTTTTAAAGCATGTGTAAAAAGCCCCATTTGTGTTTACTGCGACAATCAAAGCGCGATACAATTATCGAAGAACGCTGTTTTTCACAAGCGCAGTAAACATATCGACGTAAGCCATCATGTTACTCGTGAATTAGTCGAAAAAGGGGAAATTATAATTCACTACTTGAGGACAGACCAAATGATAGCAGATGTCCTAACGAAACCGCTAACAGGAACTAAATTTGATAAATTCGTAAAAATGTTAAGATTAAATTAAAGTAGTTTATCTTTGTTATGTATGTAGCACACAGTGATAGAGGGAGTGAAAGAAAGCAAATATGTAATCCCTGTGTGCTAGGTTAAGAAGACATGTTTTGTACTAGACGGCGCTAGTTGGCTAGTGTCACATGCTTTGGTCAAAGGTCATCTTCTTTGTTCTAGTTTGCTACGTCCCTGTGTAGCACGTGTCTCCCCTCTCTTTGTGCATGTAGTCGTGTTACATATAACTATGTATTTCCGTACATCGTAAGATATACGTTTACTTGCTTCATATTCTGACAAATATTAATTTTAAAATGTTCTTGGTGGTTTAAAACGTAACTCTTGATGATGGTTACTCAAAATTTATTCCCATCACCAAATACTAAATGAAAATTTCATTAATGACTTCCAAAATCATCTTTCTTGATGTCACATTTTAAAATATCAGAAAGTAGATTGAAAATTATTTCTAATAATTCATGTATTTTATTACTCCATGAACTTGCTGATATAATAGAAAAATTAAAAATATCAAAGACAAAAATTAATACAAAAATTATATTTAAATTCAATTAATGACATATTGTTAAATGTAACACAAATTATGTATATACCCCAAGTGTATCAGACCTGTACTACTTATGTTATACATTTAGATTAATCATATAATTACAATATATGCATTAATATTTATCAAGATTACAGTGGCACATATATATAATATATCAAATTTTGAAATCAAAGATAAAATCTATAAAATCTTAGTGATCTATTTTTAAAAACAATCACTATTTTATAATTTTGATAGATTTTTAAATAAAGAGAATTTATATTCTATCAATTATTTGCCATATCTAATATAAATTTTACTTAATTATAACTATTATATATAAAGATAATAATATTGTTACAAATGTGATTATAAGTATCAATACTAAATATATAATTTAAATTAACAGCAAAATATTTACTTTTCTTGGTACAAAAACAATATATGCTATAGGAAGATAATCAGCATTAGCTTTCAGGTGATCTGCAATCAAGGTCACTGATTTCACAGAAAATCTTACAAGGTAAATACACCTGTTAAAATATAAAAATTATTATTTAACAAATAATTAGTTAATTTTATTAATAATAATAGAAATAATTAAATTTTAAAATATTTTATGTATAATAGAAAAAAATTCATAATAATGAAATTACACTACATTAATCTTTACTCCATAAAGATTGTTTTTAATAAATCAAAACAGTACTTCAGAATTTCTAAAATATTCTTATTTAGAACTATGTAGTAATTGAAAATAGTAATAATAGCACTTAAGATAACATGTGGACAGAAGCAACCTGGGAGTGTTGCATCAGGGACAATAAAATTTGCAGCCTGTTGCAATAGTTGAAGCAATTAATTTTAATTTCATTAAATTCACATATCATTATGTTTTAAATTAATTTAAATCCAGTTATAATGTATTAAATAGTCTCACATCATAAAAATAACACTTAAAATATTCTTTGCTCTTTAATAAAGAAATTCTAAATAGTGACTAGCAACAAATTAATGAAATGTTAGTTAGTCTCAGTAATAAGTAATGTTCTGATGCTGTTTTAAGAAAACATTCATGAGAAAATGGTAGATAAGCTGAATGCATTAGTGGAGAGCACATCCTTCCAATGGATGAGTGTCATGCAGTTGAAATATGTGAAATTTCTTGCTGTTTAGAGAAAATCAAAACTTCTTTATATTGCATTTCCATTTCATCTCAAATGACGATCTACAATATGGCTAATACATTAGCCATATTCATCACGTTCCAGTTTTCCCAGGTTTTACTGTAGTGAAAAATTTTTGATTTACAGTAGAGCGTCGTTTATCCGAAAGCTGGTTATCTGAAACGTCCGTTATCCGAAAGCATTCCAGTCGGCAAATTTAAATTTTCGCTAGTGCTGTGGTGCTGCAATCTTCAGCTATTTTTCGGGCTACTCAAATATTTTACGTTTTTGATACTAAATTAACATCTGAAGTATAACTTTTTATTGTTTTTATATTTTTCAATATATTTATTTTGTTTGTACAAAATAACAAAATAATTTTTAACGATACAATAGTCTTCGTTAGGCTTAACATCGACGAAAATTCAACGCAAAGCGACACGCAACGGAGAAAAATTTCAACATGGGATAGATTAATATATTTTTTCGTACATAATCGGGTATCCGAAATATCGATTTTCCGAACCACACCAATTCCCAATTGATTCGGATAAACTACGCTCTGCTGTGAATATAATTGCTGATTTACATTTGATTCAAACATTCTATTTGCTCGTATACAGGTCGCGTCATCTATTGGCAAATCAGCAAATCGAATGTTTTACATTTTCTTACATTTTTTGTCAATAGATGGCGCTACATATAAACCAGCAAATCAAATGGAGTTAGAAATTGATTGATTTACAGAAATACAATAAATATTTTGGGGTGGAATGTATATGAAAGTTTGAGGAAATGACTAAAACTTTGCAAATATTTTCGAAAATATTTAAAATTTTACACATTTTTCTTGCTCTTAAATAAATGTAGGAAGATGTCTTTTAAAAATTATATAACAGGTTATGGCATATATATTATATACATATAATATAATAATGTAATATATATATATATATATATAGTNCAGTTCCCAATTGATTCGGATAAACGACGCTCTACTGTATTTAATAAAATATTCAACATGTAATTCTGTTAATTTAATACAACTGTTTTAAGTGCATTTTAAAAATTAAAAATTTTCAGAAAAACCATCACATTTTAAAAAATGAAATGCAAGGTATGTACTCTACAATGTAAGTACTATCTATGAAAAAAATAGTAACGACTTTTGCACAAGTTGTAACTTAAGATTGTAATGTGCACCATTGCAAAAATTCTTAGAAAGAATGCAGAATCTTAAAATATATTAACGTCCATGCAGCAAAAGAGTAGACATGAGTCAGCCTGAGCTAGAAGAGTCTGTCAGATGAAGGGATGAAAGGAGACATATGATTAATGTGTAAGTAATGTTAGATTTATGAGTAAATAATAAAATTTGTAAAATTTACAAAAAAGCAATAAAATTATGATAAAGATGATATAAAAATGTTTTAGAAATGTAAAAAATAAAACAGCTGAAAGTGATTAGACCCATGTGTCAACTCCTAAGGGGATAGCCACATCTTCCATCCCTTTCATCTGACATAGACCCTTCCAGCTCAGGCTGATTCATGTCTACTCTTTCGGTGCAATGACTATAGTACAAAAGTCATTATAAGCAACATAAACAAGTTACAAAGCAAAAAATTTTAAACAGTTGTAGTCAATAATATCCATTTTTTTCAATAATAACACTTTGTGACAATATTTTACTTATTTTAAATACTAAAATATATCAAAGACAAGTCTGTCCAATAAGGAGCACCATTTATTTTGCGTTTAAGACATACACAATAATGGCGACAGGCCTTTCTTTGTAGGCTACATGCCGCCAAAAGGTAAAAAAAGTCCTTTAAAAACACAAACATCCAATTAAAAAGTAAAGGAATCGGTGACACAGACGTCTTACTTCTTATCCATCTGGCCAATGGGTGGTTCTGCTTTATATCTACTAAGAAAGCGCTGGAATATGTAGATTCTGAAGCTGCCCCCTGGCAACGGTACATTTAAAATTTCTTTTTGTTGAATTTTTCGTCCGATGGCTGGATTATTATTAATATATATCAAAGACAAGTCTGTCCAATAGCTTCAGAATCTACATATTCCAGCGCTTTCTTAGTAGATATAAAGCAGAACCACCCATTGGCCAGATGGATAAGAAGTAAGACGTCTGTGTCACCGATTCCTTTACTTTTTAATTGGATGTTTGTGTTTTTAAAGGACTTTTTTTACCTTTTGGCGGCATGTAGCCTACAAAGAAAGGCCTGTCGCCATTATTGTGTATGTCTTAAACGCAAAATAAATGGTGCTCCTTATTGGACAGACTTGTCTTTGATATATTTTAATAATAATCCAGCCATTGGACGGAAAAATTCAACAAAAAGAAATTTTAAATACTTTAAACAAATCTCTATTAATTTGATTCCATTTATGAATAATTAGAAATTCATAAGAAACACACACTGAAAAAAGAATCAAAGAAATTTAAATGTTTTAAATGAAAAACTACCATTTTTATGTAAAACATTTGCTTCTTGTGAATGACTGTCAAAAAACATATTTATAATTAATCCTATTTATTATAATTACTGAAACTTACTTTACCTTTGACTTTCAACAGGTAAAGCAGTTGGCCCTAGTTTAAAAATTCTTTCTACACCAATTTTCTGCAGAATTTAAAATTATTATTATTATTATTATCATATTTCATTTTATTATGTATATTTTAAAAATAGTTTGTCAATTTAAAATATATTTAAATAAATTTATGAAATATAAATTATTACTTACCCTTAATTCAGACATAGTGGCTATGTGGTCTAAGGTGCAAATCAAATCATCATCCAATATTAAATGTTTTGATCCATCTATCTGCAAAATTAAAATATTCAGTTTAAAATTTATTATTATATACAGATAAATACTAGTATTTTCTTAATTTCATAAATAAATAATATTTAAATATAAATAAGACAGCATAACTCAAAAGTAGATTTTATCAAGGTTTTACTACAAAAATTTATATATATATGCAAGCATTTATTTATTGTGACATTGTCACAATGATCACAATGCCAAACTGTAATTTTTATGTTTTCCACTTCAAATTAGTACTGTAGTGTCTTGCCTGTACATCATACTTTTCCATTAGCAATGGAGTTGTGCCAGCCTATTAACTGCTTTCAGGGGAAGTTTTGAATTAAAATAACATGACTTCCAGTTTGCACTGGAAGTTCATATATAGTTAATTGGGGCCTCCTGCTCCTAAGGTTTCCATATCTGGTCTTGGATTTAATCTATCTATCATTCTTGAGATTACGGATTAAGTGGAATTTATAGATTTAAAATTTTTTTCAAATTGCAGCCCAATTACTGCCCATACTGTCAAAATGGGAAAGAGGGGCCATAGCTGATAAATACAGCCCCACTCTTATTAAAATTCTGCCAAGAAATATAGATTATTTATGATAAGTCTGGACCCACTCTCAAATGACATGATCCAACTCTAAACCTGTAACTATCAAATTTCAAAATTTAATAGCAATTCCTCTCATACAAAAGTTACTATGCCAAATTTCATTTCTTATTCTTTACCCCATCCTGAGATACAGGAACAAAATACATGCAAACACTCACACACACACATATTTTTGAATTTTTCCCTCCATTTTTACTTTTTTTTGCATTCAGGGAGTCTCAAAATGTTGCGATTCACAAAAAACCCAGAATGCCATTTGACAAAACCCAAAGGATCAAATACTTTCCCATGTTGTAATCATAACAACCAGAAAAGTAATGAACTGAAATAAAATTTTTTCTGTAATGTTTACAAAAATGTAATGAATTATTTAAAGAAATAATTAAAAATTTTAATTCTGCACTTTTATTAAAAAGCTACAACAGATCCTAAAATAATTACAGAAATTAAAAATGAGTTATTATTACATTGTAATGCAATTGTAATGCAAAACGAGACTTATTTCCATATATTTTTTCAATATACAGATATATATAATGTAAAAATTAATTTAATATAAAAATAACAATTTCATGCATTAAAGCAATCTTACATATTACACTGCATTACTAGAATATCATATTTTAATGACTTTGTCATTTAACATAATATGAGACAAAAGAATTAAAAATGTAATAAAAATTAGGAATAAATGATTTCATTTTTGAGATACAGTGGATCAAAATGACAATATCCAAGGTTGTTAACATGAGTGTGTACAATTTTATTATTATTTTTTATGCTGGCAGTGATGTCACTGCAATGGTAGTGGCAAATGATCGTCACAGACGGTCCCTGAAACAATATTATTGACTTGTTAGCACTTCAATTCAATTCATAGTTTGCATTCAAACAGAAAATAAACTGTGCCCAGTAATCAACAGTATTGCATATTTATTACTTATCTAGATATGATGAATAAAAGATGATTAATATCTACTTATAGTAGCATATGAATGAGGAACATTCATTAAAAAATATATACCAGTATATAAATTTGCTTGTTTTAATTTTTTCAAATAAGTTTAATAGTACAGTCGACCCCTCTATAACACGGTAGATACGTTCTGGTTTTTATGAATCCATTTTCTATGAGTCCAGCCAATCACAGCCCGGCATGTATGCAGTTTACGGACTACCTGTTTGAAAGGTTTCTTCCATAAAATTCATTGATTCTAGATTAATTTGACTGAACATTTCCAAAATACATATAATTTTTTGGGAATAATCCATATAAACTATGCTATAAACAAAAAAATTGTAGGATTACTTACTGAGTGTGCACCGTCCGACTATGCCATTGCTTAAGCTTGTTTTTGTCGTGGAGCTTGTCATTGAATGGCGCTCACGTGCTTCCTGATAAATTATTTTTTTTGTGAAAAATTCACTGAACTTTGGAGACATCATTAATATAAATATAATTTTTATGGACGTTAAATAATAAATGGTTTTTAGTAGGTCCACTGCTCGTTTAAACTCAACAATTTGTGCAATATCCACTATTGGTCTAGATTCAACCAATCCTGTCACAACATGAGTCGGCGATGATGTTTTACCGAATTATACGAGTTTTTTTAGCATGTTTGTACAAATACTGTCACAATTTTTTCTCCGTGATATAGGAATCTGAACTATAGGAACTCGTGTTATAGGGGGGTCGACTGTATTAAAAAAAATTTATCCATTCATTTTGTAAATCATTATCTAAGAGATATCAAAGATTATATGAAAATGTAACAGATATGATAAAAGCACAAAAGTGAACAATTGAAAGCTGAATACATTTATCTTACATTTAAGCTGATAAATACAGAATAACTAATAAAAATAAAATGATTAAAATACAACATACAAACCTATCTACGTAACTAATATATTTTTCTAATATTGGATTCATATAATTTATTAAACAGAATATTTTAAGTAATTTTAGAAAATGTATGCTTCATGCTCATCTGCATGAATTTACAAATCTACATGTCAGAGTTCAAATTCATTTCATTGCATTAACAAAAAATTAGATGAATTTGAAAATAATCTTTTGATATTTTATGCTTATATCATGATTTTAAATTGTCTTATAATAATATCTTTTTATTTATATTATACATGATAAAAATATTTCACTTGAGGAATTAGAATGAGAACAAATTTATTTAAGAATTTTAATACTTAAAGAAATTGTAAAAAGAAACTGTAACCCTATAAATTCCCACTGTCATCTGTCTGTCTGTCCTTCCTTAATCTCAAGAATGGAGTTAGATAGATGAAAGCCAAGACCAGATATGGAAAGCTTAGGGGCAGGAGGCCGCAATTAACTATATATGAACTGATGCAAACCAGAAGTCACTTTATTTCAATTCAAAAATTTTCCTATGAATAGATAGATGACTAGCATGACTCTATTGCTAACAGGAAAAGTATGATATACAAGGGGAAAGTCACTACTAATTTGAGGTGGCAAGCATATATTTTAAATTACTTATTTACTGTATTTATTTATTATTATAAAATAATGTTTAAAAATATAAAAATATAAAATGATTATTTTTTACCTTTTCACTCTTTACATTCTGATAAGTGATTTTAGAGACTAAAAGAAGTACTTAATGTTTTATACTTATACACATTCTAGTACACAATGGAGGATTAAAAATGTGCTGAAGTTTAAAAAGTAAGTCAAGGACACCTACAGGCTTTTTTGAAATACTCAAAAGTACTCTCATTTATTGCAAAAATATAAACAAATACAGTATTTTACTGCATTATAATAATGTTTTTATAGTTCAAAACACTTCTTTATAAAACTTACAAAACTAAGTCTAACAAGTAAGTACTGTTTTACATATATTGGATAATTTAAGGAAACTTGAACAAACTGGACAATGGAGAGAGAAAAAGAAAAATTTCAAGAAAAATGCAGACATAATTTATGGACAGCCCCTAATGACATCAATGATACAGACTACAGGCCATTGATTATAATCTGAGACAATTTTACCACAGTATCAATTAATCCTTTAAAATCAATTTACTTTTTGTTATGTTAAGAAGTTTTCTTGATTTCATAAAATGTGACAGCATGCCTTGTGATTGTTTACATGTTCAGCAGATAAAAATGATAAATGCATAGACCAATTCACTTTTACTTGTGAATGGAATACAGTAGACCCCCCTATAATGTGGATTCATATAATGTGGATTCATATATCGTGGCGGAAAAATTGCAACTGTATTCATATAAAGACACTAACAGAGACTCATAAAATGTGGTAAAACGTCATCACCGACTTGTGTCATGACAGAATTGGTCGAATATGGACCAATAGTGGACGAGCAGCCGAACTACTTACACGCTATGGAGAGTTTAGGCAGGTAAGTTGAGTTTACTATCGTCTGTACAGTATATAAATTAGGTACTGCAAGTCTAATACAGTACTGTAATTTTATACATTTCTTGTGAAAAAAACATTTCTTATTCAACGGTCATAAAAATTATTTCTATTAATGATGTCTCCAAAGTTCAACGAACTTTTCGCAGAAAAATAACTTATCAGAAAATGCGCCTGCCATTCGATGCGCTGCTTCGCGATGAAAACAAGCTTATGCAATGGCATCGTTGAATGATGCACACTCGGTAAGTAATCTACAATCTTTTCTTTATAGCATAGTTTATACAGATTATTCCCAAAAAATTATACATGTTTTGGAAATGTTGAGTCAAATTAGTCTAAAATCTATTAATTTTACGGAAGAAAACCTTTCAAACAGCCGTAGTCTGTAAACTGCATGTTTTATTGTCCCTGTGATTGGCTCATGTATTTAAGGATTCCTACAACGTGAAATTCTTATAAAGTGGAACGTATCTACCGCGTTATAGGGGGGTCGACTGTATAATATGTTTAAATAGAATGTGCTCAGCAAAAGATTAGACAATAACAAAACATCTTTCTTGTTGCCGAGAAAGTTTATTTAAAACAAACGTTTTCGACCTATTTCATAGGACACCGTCAGGTTGAAAACAGACAATTGGAACATTTCCGTTCCACAAGATCGAATATAAATACTTAAATTTCAAAAAAACTGACAATGGATTAAAAAAAAAAACAAACAACATACGAGTAATGTATAAAAATATATATAATAAAAAAGCAAAGAATAAAAACAAATTAGAAATACTACTAAATATAACTATCAACTAATACTACTTTGAACATTAAAAATTAACATGTAAAATATGAGTTCTTGGCAGACTTTTTAACAATATTCTTACATGCCAATGATGGGCCTTCTGCATCCCGCATTTATACATACCTCTTCTAGTTTGCTCTTATAAATCTCTATTTTCTCAGTGATCTTTGCTAATGTAGGGGAGCTCACGGGTTTGATAATGTCCACTTCAACCCATTTAACTACCAAGCCTTGGGTCTGAGCCATCTGGAAAAGTACCGTTGCATTGGTACCTTTTCTGTTATACTTGTGTTCCTTGAGTCTTACTTCCAAATTCCTTGTTGTAACGCTGATATATTCTTCCCTAATTCCCAGCTGAGCGTTTTCATATGGAATCTTATACACACCTACTTTTTCTTCCTTCTTAATGCTATCCTTGTCATTTCTTAAAATTTTTACAGGTTCAGAGCTCTTTTTAGAATTATTGTTGACTCTTTGCAGAAAGTTTGAGATTAGAATGATAAACTTGGATCAAACAGCTCTATAGAAAGTTAGTTTCATTTTCAATTTTTAAGCATTAATAGTGTGAACCTGAGTTGAAATGAAACACAAATAAACCTACACATTATTGTTATATACAAGGTGGTCTGCTTATAATGTTATCCACATTAACTGATATTAACTTTAATTTTTTAAATGGTGATCTCCATTTTTATTGTATATCAGAATTCTACATCAAAAACAAATTTTTATCTTAAACATTTTTTCAAAAGATGCATTTTATCAGATGTTATGAGCATTTGAAGTTGTAAGCATTGTTGATTCACTATCTACACTCTTAACATTAAATATCTTAAAAAAGATGGTGACCTGTGATAAATTTTGCATAACATATAGTTACATAATTAGAAAAATCCATAAATAATAGTTATTTAGTTCAATAAATGTTCAAAATAATGGCCATCATCAACCTCAGAACATTTTTCAGTATATTTGTTATACACAGATACAAAATTTAACACAGATCATAATTTTTTTTAAATATTTGACATTAAGAAATTTGTAAAAACATATTTATTGAAATGAAATACATGTAAGTGTAATGTGAACCCTGAACATGTGATAGACTGACAAGCAAAGTTAGCTTACATCAATCACTGTTATGTAAGGATTCATACTGTTACTTGTATGCACACTCAGACTTGCTTTCAAGAAGCATTCATCATTGTCAGATGTTTTTAGCTTTCCAGCAAACAAATTTTTAAAAAGTACCAAAGTAGCCAACTCAGAAAACATTCTTTCTTGATAAATAACCCAAGATTTGACGAATAAATCAGAAAGTGAACGACACCTTTCGTGAATAGGTAAAAATGTAAAAATTCATGGTAAAAGCCTTGAATTCACAATATAACATTAATATGGATGATCTGTACAATGAGATAGCTATAGTTAAAGATAAAGTAACAAATGTAATAATGAAAAATTTAAATGTTCCAGAAAAATGGATAAAAATTTTGAATTATAGTAAACCATTGCCAAACTTAGTCAAATTATTGTCATTTTGCCTGAATATTCCAGCTACTAATGCTTTTGTAGAGTTTTTTTCTCTTATGAACATGTATTGGATGAAAAATATCAAAATAAGTGTTCTGTGAAATAAATAAATAGTGAATTGATAATTAAGTTAAATTCAAAGGAATCCTGTCAAGCAATATATACAACAGTGCTAAAAGATAAAAAACTTCTTTCTGAAGCACAATATCAAAGTAAATACATTTAATAAGTAAATTGTTTCATATGTAAATCCTGCATTTTTATTGAAAATTTCCCAATTTTTACTAGCAGAAAGATATTTCTTGAGTTATTCACCAATATCATAATAAGTGGATTACCTTGTTTATGTTGTTACATAATGTGTATCTAATGCACATTTGTATTTAACATTTAATAGAAATACAATCGTTGTGCTGTATTTTGTGTATCATTATGTGATATTTTCTGAAATTTTTCATTCCCAGGAATAAAAATGAGGAAGAAAAATATTAAAAGTTTATCGACAAAATCAAAATTACTTCATGTTTTTGAAATGGAAATATTATTTTGAAATTGATTAAAAATTATCATAATATATTCATTCAACTTACAGATTTCAGCAGTTTTATCAAGGTTTGCGCTGATGACGTTTTAATAATTTGATAAATCGACTTTCCAATATCATTTATATTCATTTTGTTTACAATTTTATAGTAAAAAATCACGATTAAATCTAATTAAACCTGACATTCGACATTTTTACCGCTTCCAATGTTTGGCGCTCTATTCCCGTTTTCTAGTTAGTGTTGCCATCTTTGTATTGTTTAATAAATATTTATTTAATGATGAATTATTAAATATCAATTTTTGTAACTTAAACTAATAGTAAAATATTATATGATATGAGTACAGTATTTTAATAGTAAGATTCTACCTTTAAATGAGGAGCGATTGATCTATTCTCTTTAAGTAAAATTTCGGCTCTTTCGTTAGGGTTTTGTTTACGTCCCCAATTCCTTAATCGCTTAATTATTTAACTACTTCTTAAGCAGAAATATCAATAAGTCGAAACCGGTTACTTTGTACTCGAATATTTGTAGTCTCGGGAAAAAGTGGAAAGACAAATTTTTATGACAGACGGATACATAAATCGTAAATTTAAGGAAAATAAATTCTAGAGCTTTTTCTGTACCTCGTGCATCTCTCTCATTCATTAAATTTAGTTGTAAATGACAGTGTCGAAGTAACAGTTAATTTTTTAACATTGTACAAGAATTGTATACGTTTTTTTCCTCATCCCCTTATAGATGGGACATACGAAATCGTAATATCACCGGTTTAACATTGAAATCCGTGAGTAATATAAAATCGGAGAGCGGAATAAATATATCAAATATTTTAACGGATTTTTTTAACTCCTGTCAACTATACAGAAAACTATCATAAAAACATACAGGTAAATTCTTATCGGTTGGGATTTGAATATACAATAGCAATCTTATCTTATTTTTCACGTGTAGTACAGAAATTTGTAATAAGATACATAATGCGGTTATAATAAAATATTGTGCGATTATTTTCGTATAATTAAAATTAATATATATTTATTTTTTAGAAAATACGAGGGAAGCGGCGCATCCACCGCTTCTAATGACGGCACGCTACTGATATTTACACATATTAACTTAATAGGATTTAGAATTTAAAAATAATTATCAATAATCGATAACGTGTCCATCATTTGTACTGGAACTATTATTTCTATTTAGTTGGTTATAATAAGGAATTTTTTTACGCATTATTATTCTTTCATCTGAGAATTAAAATTATAAAAATATTTAGTCAATATGTATTACTTATAAACAAATTTTTCAAAAATAATTATTTTGTATACAGTATATTGTAGACTCCCGTTTTTACAGTATAAATTTCCCATTAAACTGTATATAATGCCTTATTTTTCATTATTTCGATATCATTTTATATATTTCAAACTATTTTCGAAAACATAATCTCAATTTATCACACTGAGAATCGCATTACGGTTTTTTGGAAACCAATTAGATAGTAAAGTGGGAATATTCGCCTTTTTAGGGGTCTCGTGTGTCACTACTCATTCCTAAAATACCACTAAAGAAATTGCGCTAGGAGACTTAAAAATACTTAAAGTAGTCCTGACTGTGATTTATCAAAATATACAATATATTTAATTAGTTTTTCAAACATAGTTTATGTTCTGTTAAGCTGGGTATCCAGATGAGCAATTTTGCCGCATGCACATAATCATATACTTCCACGATTCACACAGAAACTACAGTTTTTCGTAATTAAGAGAAATATAGAAGTATAAAGAACGGGGAATAAGGGATGAGGAGAAGAGAGCCAGCCTTCTTGACAACAATCTGTACAAACTATCGGTATCATCCATGCTTATCAGTCGACGAAATCAGCCTCTATGTCCCCCCAATGACGAATGTCTAAATATGGTCCTGTTCTAGGAAACCTGAAATCGAATCCGAGAGAGCAATTCCCCAGAAATTTTACACAGAAGGATCTGTTGGGCTCGGCCGACATATCCGGGAAAGATCCTCCTATGTAAAGGGTCTGTGAGAAGGGCCTCTTTTAGCAAGCTCGTTATGGGTTCGGCCAGGCCCACAATGGGCTTGCTAAAAGAGGCCCTCTTAGTGCCACAGGGCGGAAAGAGTTAAAAAAAATCCGGTTGCTCCTATAGCAGGCCTGTCTGAATTCATACGATAACGAAAAGACTTTCGTGATGCCTTCAATACAGGAAGAATGAAAAAAATATAAGCCAGTGGCGTACCGTAGTCGGGCGGCACTTTGTAAGGGGCGGCAAAATTTTACAATAAATAATATTATCTTGTAAAAATTTGAAACATCGTAATCTATACTTGCATCGCGCCTACGATAGTGCTATCGTCCGGGAATCGGCTCACTGGGTGAACTAGTAGCTTTTTCATCCGAGGAATTAACTGCGAAACCTGTTGACCTTTTTTTTTGCTTGTACGATTCATTCGCGTTCATATACACCACTAATATCCAATAGAACTATTTTAAACAGGACGCTGCATTACCATCGAATTTTTCATTGCTTGTTCTGCAACAAAATTGAATTTTGGTCTTTTAAATTGAAATATCTAAATAAGGGAGCCGAAATTTTCCTCTGCCCCGGGCGGCTGATACCCACGGTACGCCAATGATATAAGCATAATTATAAAATGTGGTTAATAGATTATTATTAACATTTTAATTAATATTTATTATGTTAATATAATAAGTATATAAATAAATATGCTTTGTGGGAAATTAATTAAAATAATTACAAAACACAACTTCATAAATAATACACACACACGACTGGTATATATCTTAATTAGTTATATTTATCACATTAAAATTAATATAGTAATATTAATTTATTAAAACTATTTCAAAAATTAATGACAATTGTTACTTTATACGTATTATAATTTTTATTAATGAGATTATTGAAGCGAAACGTCCTCTAGTTGTTCTCGACGTGTACACGTTGTTTGCGCATGCGCAATAATGCGGAATTCACGTCTTTCTCTTGACACCTTGTCGCCATTTTGAGACGTGTGAGTGTATGGTGGTTGGTACGATCCTTGCCTTGTTTTCTTGGTTTTCTCCAATTATGGCCGCAAATAGAGAAAGAACTTTCGTTATGGTGAAGCCCGATGGCGTTCAAAGAGGATTAATAGGTCAGATCATTCAAAGATTTGAACAAAAAGGATTTAAATTGGTAGCAATGAAATTTATGCAGGTAAGCCGGTGATTGATTCTCGGAAATTCTTTCCATCTTGTTAAATTTCTTCCTGAATTTTGCCAATGATTTATTATTATGGATAAGGAGAATGTGAATTAAATATAAAATCGAAATTTAATGTACTCAAATAAGAACATTTATAATAGAAACGACGATGAATTGAATCTTAATTTACATAATTATTTATCATTTTGCAATTTGAGTCGAGTAAATTCATTCGGAGCGAAGATGATTGAAATTGTAACGCGACAAAAAAATAAGCAGGAAATTGATTCATTAAATTAATGGTGGCCGGCGTGGTTCGTCGGAAGCGCACTAGCGCCCCCTTCTGGTAGTTTCTAACGAATTTAAAATTTTTTATAATTATTTTAATTACAGTATTGTATATGAAATTTCTGAAGGTTTAAATCCATCAATTTTATATATTAATAAAAGTAAAATGATTTTCTTAAACTTTTAATATGACATTTTCAATGAAAAGTGAATTTGTAAATTGCATTGTTTAAGTGCTGAAGTCTACCAAACTGGAAAAGTATCAAAATAGTTAATTTTTTTTAATGTATTATTTATGGAAGGCTGAATTCAATTTAATTGTATGCAACTTATTTAAAGCAATTCTTGGTTATATGGCTCACAGACTGTTAAGTTATAGCTGGCTGTCTACCAATCCCTTCCACTTCTTATTGTGTAAAAATGACTCAATTCAAGTGCCGAATGAGACAGTTGGGACTTTATTGGAGAGCTGTAGAGCATACCCATAGGAGCAAAAAAGTCAAAGGAACCATACCTCTACGTGTTACCCTTTGTAAGATATAACCCCCCTAAAATCAGTATCAGGAATTTTGAAGACTCAAAAAAATGGAGTAAAATTTAAATCTAGTTTAAAGGTGAAAAACATCCAGAATTATTTCTCAAAACAATGTTAAAAATTAACAGTTTTCCACTTTACTAAAAATGAGCTAAAGCTCATAAAACACGAGAAACGCCACTGTACCGAATTGTGCATGCTCCAGTAAGCCTGTTACATTTTTAACAGGCGGCCAGGTCAAAAACTTGAGGCAAATATCTTGCCGAGGGCCACAATCGGAGATGTGGTTTCTTTGACTTTTTCTGCGTCTAGGGTTTTCAAGTTTGGAAGGGTCCAAATTCCTTGTTCAGAATTGAATTTTACTCATTTTTTTGTCTACATAATATATTACAAGTAAACAGTTTTGTGATTAGTGATCTTGTAGGCCAATAGAGCATCATGACCAGAAGCCTCTTTCATTTATCCTTAACAAAAGAAAAATGGAAACAAAACAAGTAGATTGAATATGAGAATGCACAAGTATACTGGAACAGTTTTCATTCATCTCAATAGAAATGAAAGTATCTGTACAAAAACTATAAACGTTTTGTTGTAGAAGAGAGAATAGAACAATAACCAATTTGATTGATGATAATGAAAATAATAGATTAAGATCTATGCTTTCTTTATTAATAAGCAGTTCTCTTATTAAATTTTTGAGTAAAATAATGCCCAAGTATTAAATTTTTTAACACAGCTGTTATGTTTGTCAGGTAAAGTCTATTGTGAGATCTTAAACTTTCTAACAAAAGAGAAAATAATGCATTAAGAACATTTTTTAAAGACTAAACTTCCTTATAATTAAAATAATTTTCATTTGTAAGTTAAACTTTGTAACTCAGTGTTTCTCAATGGGGGCGATATCGCCCCCATGTGGGCGTTTTTCCATGTTCAGGGGGCGATTAGTAACAATTTATATTTTGGGGGGACGAAAAACAATTTTCTGAGCGATATAGTTAAACATTATATTAAACAAATAACATTGTACTAGTCACTAGTCTATTCGATGCAGTACGAATTTGGTGTTAGCCTTGGCCCTCGGCATCGGAATTTTGTAGTGAAGTGGGCGATACTACGTAACAGTTTTATTGAAGGGGGCGACGATTCGTTAGAGGTTGAGAAACACTGTTGTAACTAATGTAACTAAAAATTAACTAGCTATAAAAATAAATTAGACTTCTCTCCTGTAAGAAGGTTGCCTTTAATACAATAAAATAATTATTATACATTAAATTTTTTAAAATAATAATAATTTGTAAATTATTAAATATATTTTTCCAGGCCGATGATGATCTGCTTAGGAAGCATTATTCGGATCTTGCTGGTCGTCCATTTTTTAATGGGTTAGTAAAGTATATGCAAATGGGTCCAGTGGTTCCAATGGTAAGTTTTAATTTTTTAAATATAAAAAAAAATGTAGAAAACTTAAAACAAATTTTTATAAATATTAATTTGAATGCAGGTGTGTTTATTAGTTGTGCCAGTCGCCATAGGGATTATCTAAGTAAATGTTTACCTTTCATTTTTATTGATAATTTTTTAAATTGAATAAAAGAATTACAATAGACATTTGTTTGGTGTTATGCTGTACAATAGAAGTTTGTTAATCTGGCACCTAAGGGACCATAATGATATCAAATTATCAGAAATGCTGGATTACCAGACATTTTTGTACTTTTGCTAGATTTGATAAGTTATATATGATCAGAACAGTGCAGACATTGTTGTACATGTACCCACAAAAGCATTAGGCCAACACAAACACACTAACAAAATGAATCATTTTTCTTTATCCTGCAGTTAATCTTTCAACATGCATGACTGTTCTCTGAGGTAAAGATGGGATTTCTACTGGCAACCTTTAGTACACTGAATCCAAATTCCTAATTTACAGAATACTAGTACACTAGATTATTATTGAAATCCTAGATTACAGAAGATTGGTTTACAGAATTTATAAATTTTTGTTTTGTATTTTAAATTTCAATCAATTCAATTTATGTATTATAGGTTTGGGAAGGATTAAATGTTGTTAAGACAGCAAGAGATATGATTGGTGCAACTAATCCAATGGAATCTAATCCAGGAACAATTCGTGGCGATCTCTGCATTCAAGTCGGAAGGTATTGAATAGCATTCTTATTTTTTGAAAATAAATTTACATGTTATTAATACATTCTATTCTAAAATCACCTTTTATTTAATAGAAACATCATTCACGGAAGTGATTCGGTTCCGAGTGCAGAAAAAGAAATCAGTCTATGGTTCACTAATAAGGAACTTAATAATTGGCAACCTGCCATTGATAATTGGATATATGAAGAAAATTAGTTATTGATGGATATTTTTCATTTTATTAAACAGTATTTAATCAGGTGTTCACAATCATAAAAATTCTCAATCAAAACTTATTCTGATTTTCACTTTACATGCAATGAAATTTCTGGTTACACTTTTATACTTAAGAGAGTTTCAAAAAGTATATACTGTAATAAAACAATGATACTGCTGTTAATAAAATGTGAATGATGTTAAAATTTTACTGTTTTAGTTTAAAATATATAATGCCTATAAATACATTGAACATATATTAGTTATAAAACATTAAATGAAAATACTGTATATAAACACTAAATGTTAAATCTAGTGTATTAAACTAAAAATACTTTAAAGCCAAAAGAAATCAGCAATGGAATGTACACTTAAATTTCATTTGAGTCATTTAGCAAAACAAATGATATGTTACAAGTTTGAATTTTTCATCTTTTCAATATTTGATACCTGACAAGTTGGATTTTCTCAAATTTTGTTACAAGAGAGTATCAATATCATTTAAAGATAGCATATTCAGACACACCAATTTTTTCATCCAATTTTAAGTTATAGTGGTTGAAACATATTAAAAGTTTTTACATTATGGATGAAAATTTGCAATAAAAATGTTAGAAATTTTATATAAAATAAGAAAATTGCATTTGAACACCGATGCACAAATGTATATGTGGAGGAAAGCAATGGAAGTATTTTGACTAAACATTTTAAGCTTTAATGCATTTTTTCATATACAATGGGTGATCAGTTAACGAACACTTTCGTGAAAGATTTTTATGTTCGGATAACGAACACTTCACAGAACAAACACAAAAAGAAGTGACATAAAATAACGAATATCGATTGGTTTTCCTTGTCTCCAGGTAACAATTCGAAACCTCTCAGAGCGTGGGAAGCTCTCAACCTGATACTATTCCTCTGAACTTATTATTAAACTCCAGCTTATTGTTTACCTTTCTGACAAAAATTTTTATAGTCCTTGCAAGACTGTTGGGCACTTGTTAAATTTTGCATCGGTTCTATTTTCTAAAGGTGAGAGTTTAACTGTCCTATCGGATATTTGTTAATGGTTCAACACCAAAATTTCAAATTTTATTTGGACCTAGCCTCATATTTACATAATTCT
Source organism: Centruroides sculpturatus (assembly GCF_000671375.1). Lineage (NCBI taxonomy): Eukaryota > Metazoa > Arthropoda > Arachnida > Scorpiones > Buthidae > Centruroides > Centruroides sculpturatus. The sequence continues at coordinate 25,711 of NW_019384467.1, forward strand.
TTCCTGTGCTAGTTGATTTCTGTTCACTGAATTTTTGTGAGTGCCTTTCTGAACTTTTTATTTCAAAAAGACGTTGATATTATTATGAAGCCTAAAAAGAGTGGTGTCAAGCTCACCTTAGAAACTAAGCAAGAGATAATAGTCATGGTATAGAGTGGGCAGATGTCTGATGGTGCTAGGCAGTATGGCTTGAACAGGTCTACAGTAGGCACAATCTTAACTAAGAAAAATATAATCAAGAAGATTCAAGCAGCTAAGGGAATTATGAAAATCACATCTGAGAAACAAAGATGTGCCATCTATTAAAAAAATGGAAAGATGCTTACTATGTTTAAGAAACTAAAAGTAAATTATATAAGTTTATTTATTTATTTTTTGGGTTTCCAGAACAAATTAATCAAATTCCTATAAAAATCTATGGTAAATCGATAATCGGTTAACAAACAATTCAGATAGCAAACGTCTTGGAACGGATTGTTTGTTAAACAATCGTCTACCGTACTTATTTTCCTGAAAATCAAATCTCATACATAATGATTCACTCAGTAGCAAATACTCAATAGCTAGCTGATGATTGCAAGATCACAATTGAATAACAGCATAAGACACCTTGGTTGACTGGTTGTCGTGAAATGAATCATTCCGTATGTTTTGTTTTCATCTTTTTGGGGTATATGGAGATACCCCAAATTGTGTTCAATCCCAAGTAAATCTCTGACAAATACCCAACTTAGAATGTTGTATGACCTATAATTTAAGGTTTGTCTGTTTTCAAAATTAATTGTATAGCACAATTGATTTTATGTCAATGGGCTGCAATTTGAAAAAAAATATAAGAGCTATAAATTCCCACTGTTGTCCATCTGTCTGTCATTTGTAAATATTGAGAACAGAATTAGATAATGAAATCCGAGACCAGATATGGAAAACTTAGGGATAGGAGGTCCCGATCAACTATATATGAACTTCCAGTTTGTACCAGAAGTCACTATTTAAAAAGTTTTCCCCTGAAAGTAGTTAACAGATGACTGTTAAAGGAAAAGTATGATGTACAGTACAGGGACAAGACTACTAATTTGAGAAGAGGATATATTTATGATTAAAAATTGCAGCCTGGTATTGTGACAATCACAATTAATAATAGATCATTTTGGTTAGCATCTCTAACTAAAATTATTCCTTAAATGTAATCTCAAATTTATGACATACCATCAAAGTGAAGGACGAAAATGAATATTGTTTGAATAGGATAGATAAAAACATTAATAGGTATTATTATGTTTAATATGGTACTTCCTTTTCATGGTTGGCAAATCAGGAAATAAATTTTTTGAAGTATATGTTCATTTACAAGTTAACGTGATTGTGTGCATCAGTTATTGTTATTTCTTAACGATATTAATTTAGAAAACAGCATTAATTTTTGCTTGCTTTTTATATTAGTTAAAATTACATTAAATTTCTTATATATTAAGTTTAAAATTTTCTTGATATATTTTACAAAATTCTCATAGGATTAGTGATAAAAGTAATCTTTTCCATTCTATCTTTCCCTAATGTTGCTAGAATAAAATCAGCATGCCCCATTTTTTCTAGTAGTTTGAATTTTTCAAGGCTGTCATTAAATCATTTGCTTTTTAGTTTTAGTGCTTATTTACAAATGGTTATTCTACATTTTAATTTGGATATAGCTTAAGATATTAAATTCTGATCCATTATCCTTCCATCAAATATGAATTATATAGTTTGGTTTATTTAGTTATGGCAATGTGATACGCAGGCGATTTGCTGAGGTGGGCTTTCTAAGGGCTCCATTTAGATGCTACTAATGTGAAGGAAACCCAAACTCCACATGGCCTGCCCTTTGGCTAGGAGGCACAAAGCAACCACAAATTACCACTGTTTGGTGGTAGTTTGTGGTCATATTTGGTGGTAGGTAGTAGTCATATTCAAAGATACCACTGACTTGACATTATCTTCAAAGCCATGTCATGTACTTGATTTTATTGTCCATCTTCTCAAGAATTCTCTTCATAATTCCTCTACTTTGTTTTTTCCCATTTTCTAAGGTTTTTTTTAATATTTTGGCACCTTTACATATATTTTTTAAACTCCACCCTGTGGGCACTACTTTTAGAGGGTCTCTTAGGTGTGTTATGGTTTTGGCCAAGCCCATAATTGAGCGGCCGGGTGATAAGAGACAGCCCCCAACATATCTGGAGGGACCACCACCTGAAAAATTCCTGGGGTTTTTCTGACCCATCCAGATTCGATCCTGAGTCCTCCAGAGCAGTATGCTGCCACCCTGACTAGATTACACACACAAAATCTTAATTTTTATACATGTAAAAATATGTTATATAATACTGTAAATATAAAATGTTAATGTTGGCCATGTTTTTATTTTTACTATTTTCTCTAACATGTTATATAATGTTTAATTGTTTATTTTATGTCCATCAGATGTTTTGTTGTTACGATCAGATGTTTAATCTCTTGTTTCTTACAGCATTACTACTGCATTTATAAATGAAAAAAATTATAAATTTATTACCTTTCAAAAATCTTAATATTTATTTAGAAAATCATAAATATTTATAATTAATTTATATATTAAAATGACACGAGACGTAACAACAGGTTTAAAAAACATTGGCACCCATATCGATATTTTTAAGTACGGAAATTTGTGGAAGCACCTCGATTTACTGGTACATCGTATAATCGATCACATTTATACAATGAAAAATGTACAGTACAGTACATACAATACACTAAATACAAAATAATTCTTTCAGAAAATCATCCAGCAATAATTTATATTATTACAACGATATACATATTCTTACAAAATATATTTTATATTCAAACTTTATTATTCATCTGTAATTCTGGAGCAAACTCGTATAGAAAAGCTTCTAGCACATTCTGTTCAAAAAATAAAAACATTTCTCATTAGAAAATTAGATTTTCTAGAAGAAGTTTTGAATAAACTCACATAATTGGAAAGTTAGAAAAAAAATCTCAAGAAGAATATTCATTTTACAAAACAAACATTTTAAAAAGATTTTAACAGTAAATGTTAACCCTGCAGTACAGTAAAACCTGCCTAAAACGGAAATAATTTGGCACTATGCACTTCTGGTTTACACAGGTTTTACTGTACTTGAAAATAAAATTTTTTTACTTAAGCAATGCATAATTATTTATTGAAAAAATATTTTAATAATATAAAAGCTTGTGTGTGTGTGAATTTCCTTATAANGGCAAATTTATAGTACAAATATTTTCTGTATTTTGGTTTAATAAAGCATTAAAATAGGTACCTAATTATTATTTTTTACCTACTTATTTATTTACCTATGTATTACATATTTTATTATAGAATTCATTATTAGTTCATTTAATTGGGGCAGCCACTTAATTGGGCCAAAATGGATTAGTCCCAATGTGTCCCAATTAAACGGGATCCACTGTATTTATAACCTTGTGGAAAATTGTAAATATTTGTCATGCTTTTGAATGCCAAAGATTTAATGATAAATTTAGAGAACCAATAGAAAAAACAAATACTTTACAAATTGATTTTCTTAATCAGATGATTTTATGGCTGAAAAAGTGGAAATTAACATTGCCTGTATCAGACACATTAACATCTCAAACATTTCAGGCATTAATTATAACAAATGAAACTGATTTGCATATATGTTTAATAATTACAATTTAAATTATCTTCTGTGATCAAAGTTTCAGAATGATAAAATATAAGAATGATTTGGATGTTACAGGCAGTTAAGTGGGTCTAATTATTATATCAGTTGTACACAGTTATGATAAAGTGAAAAAAAATTAAGATTTAAAAGCTTTGTAATTTTATCATATAAAGTTCATGATATTAAGTTAAAAATAGTATTACCTTGCAAAGAAAACTTTAAAAGTTCTGTTAATAGATCCATTTTATACAATATTTCAGAATGAATTTTCCTTCCAAAATGTACCTGAATCTATCTTACCAGTTTTAACCTATATTGTAGGCTATACAGTGAAAAAAGAATTAATGAGAAAGAAATGTATCATTTGTCAGAATTAGCAACAGTTCAATTTCCTAATGAATTAATTTTTCATCCAAATGGAGGAAAATTAACTTTGCTTACTGAATGTACTACTATTGCAATATGCTTTGTGGTTCACATTGCAAACAATAATTAATAAATTTTAGGATACATTTTTAAGTACAAAACATCAGTTATCAATTGGGCATAAGATTAGTAATATTCAATTTAATCAATATTTATCTCTATCACCATGTAATCTTTTCGATGAATATCTTTGCAAAATTACTTTGCAAATTCGACTAAAAAACAAAACTTTATAGGTTGTAAAATTATGTTGAATAATCTTGTTAAAATGATAACTGATTTCCAATCTCAGAAAGCATCCTCAAGCTGTAAAATTAAAAAATTAAAATCAAATTAACTGAATTTATATTTGTAATTATTAAAGTTAACATTAATTTTATCTTTTATATTGAACATGAACGTTAGAGAAGAACACATACAAAATGCTTAATAATGCCGCACACATCTAAATATAAAGATGTTTGTATAATGCCAATATATAATCTAACTGCTGAAAATTTAAAAAATATAATTTAAAGTTTTAGAAGAATTGGAAAAAATAGGTTTTAAACTTATTTCTTTAATAGCAGATAACAATACTGTAAAGCTTTTGAATTATTTTCAGTTTTTATTATTTTACAGTCATCAATTCCACATCCTTTAGATAGTTTGAGAAAGTTATTTTTTATTCTGTTCATATTAAGTGTGTTCACAATAATTGGATAACTAAAAGATCTGAAAATAAATCCATTAAATTTGCTGACATGGAGGATGATGATAATATAAAAGCAGCATAACTTAAACATCTGGAAATAATGTATGAACTGGAAAAACAATCTTTAGTGAAATATGGGCATTTACTTTAATTGAAAGTATTATATCCATCTAATATTCAAAAATAAAATGTTAAATTAGCATTGCAAATATTTAATGAAAAAATATTTCTGCTTTGAGATGTATTGCAAGCAATAATCTCAGCATGTTTCCCAGATATGAAAATACATGCACTTTTTTGCATATACAGTGCATTCTGCTTAATTGGGACACCGGTTAATCGGGGCAGCCACTTTATTGGTCCAAATCTCAAAGAACAAAAATCAAACTAATAAATTAATAGATAATTTAATCGCTTAATTGGAACAGTAGCAGAAAAGGAATTTAGCAATTTTTGATATATTTTAATAATCTTCTGAAAATATGTAGACCTAATGGTTGGCAGAGACAAAGCGATTTTGTCTTTTGCTCAGGCAGTTCGGTTTTTCAGGAGGAGGTCAGCATAGTGAGACGTATCATATGGGGATTTTGTCTGAGGCAAACCTGAATGTGAGTTACTGACCCCGCTCTGGATTTAACTGGACAATCCCCTCAAAAGTGAAGGGACAAAGATCACCAGACAGTTTTTCAAAGTCTCTCGACTGAGTTGGAAGACAGCTAAAGTTTCCTTGGAAGGTATTGTGTGCATAATTATGTCTACATTCAGACGGCAGCCATCTGATTGTTGAGACCAGCATTGAGCTGGTGGATTCTACAGACACTCTTGCTGAAGTGGCCCATCTCCAAGTAAAGGAAACTGTGCTCAAAGGAAGACTGTAAAATGACTTTTGGACAAACCCTTTTTTTTTTCCCCTTTTTAGTTAGAACGTGTTCTAACTAAAAAGAAAGAAAGGAAAAATTGTTCGATCAGGAACGGATCAAATGGTCAACCCCTGTTTACACCACTACTAATATTTGGCAACACTAGCATTATGTGAATCAGTTATCTATCGTCATGAGTCTGGCAAATTTATAGTACAAATATTTTCTGTATTTTGGTTTAATAAAGCATTAAAATAGGTACCTAATTATTATTTTTTACCTACTTATTTATTTACCTATGTATTACATATTTTATTATAGAATTCATTATTAGTTCATTTAATTGGGGCAGCCACTTAATTGGGCCAAAATGGATTAGTCCCAATGTGTCCCAATTAAACGGGATCCACTGTATTTATAACCTTGTGGAAAATTGTAAATATTTGTCATGCTTTTGAATGCCAAAGATTTAATGATAAATTTAGAGAACCAATAGAAAAAACAAATACTTTACAAATTGATTTTCTTAATCAGATGATTTTATGGCTGAAAAAGTGGAAATTAACATTGCCTGTATCAGACACATTAACATCTCAAACATTTCAGGCATTAATTATAACAAATGAAACTGATTTGCATATATGTTTAATAATTACAATTTAAATTATCTTCTGTGATCAAAGTTTCAGAATGATAAAATATAAGAATGATTTGGATGTTACAGGCAGTTAAGTGGGTCTAATTATTATATCAGTTGTACACAGTTATGATAAAGTGAAAAAAAATTAAGATTTAAAAGCTTTGTAATTTTATCATATAAAGTTCATGATATTAAGTTAAAAATAGTATTACCTTGCAAAGAAAACTTTAAAAGTTCTGTTAATAGATCCATTTTATACAATATTTCAGAATGAATTTTCCTTCCAAAATGTACCTGAATCTATCTTACCAGTTTTAACCTATATTGTAGGCTATACAGTGAAAAAAGAATTAATGAGAAAGAAATGTATCATTTGTCAGAATTAGCAACAGTTCAATTTCCTAATGAATTAATTTTTCATCCAAATGGAGGAAAATTAACTTTGCTTACTGAATGTACTACTATTGCAATATGCTTTGTGGTTCACATTGCAAACAATAATTAATAAATTTTAGGATACATTTTTAAGTACAAAACATCAGTTATCAATTGGGCATAAGATTAGTAATATTCAATTTAATCAATATTTATCTCTATCACCATGTAATCTTTTCGATGAATATCTTTGCAAAATTACTTTGCAAATTCGACTAAAAAACAAAACTTTATAGGTTGTAAAATTATGTTGAATAATCTTGTTAAAATGATAACTGATTTCCAATCTCAGAAAGCATCCTCAAGCTGTAAAATTAAAAAATTAAAATCAAATTAACTGAATTTATATTTGTAATTATTAAAGTTAACATTAATTTTATCTTTTATATTGAACATGAACGTTAGAGAAGAACACATACAAAATGCTTAATAATGCCGCACACAGTGAGTTTTACTGCTTATTAATTTTATCTTAAAAGCATAGTGTATTAGATGTTTTGTTTATTGTACAATGTAATTATAGTTATTTTATGTAATGTACTTAAATATTAATGCAATATTAAAAAACCATGTTTATTTTCATATTACATTGAGTTCTAAATTTTCTTGATTTTGAAATGATATAATTCATTGTACATACTAACATATTAAGTAATTGTTTTGCTAATAAATTGTAATTTTTAATATTAATAAATGTGTTTATTTCTAATGTGGAGTATTACATTTTATTTTACCTTTTTTTACTACTGTATATTAAAGAAATACAAATACTTAACTTTGCTTGTGTTATTATATAAACTCAATAAAAACTAAAATTTTACTCTATATTAATGTGTGAAGTTTAAGTAAAATGCAAAATATGTTTGTAATATAAATATAATATGAGATATTTTTGTAATATAATTTTTCTAGAATATTTATTGTAATGCCACATTATACTGCTTAGATAGATAGATAGATAGACTAGTAGCTGTAAGTTGGTCACATGATTTACTGATGTTTCGACTGTGCCAGTCCTGTCTTTCTCATTGGCATTGCATCATTTAGTTCTTGCTTGATGAGGGAATTTCCCTTAAGTTGAATTCTAAAATATTTTGACAAAATGATATATAGTGGGTGATCGGTTAATGAACAGTTTGGACTGCAAACAAATCGGACAATAAACACTTTCATAAAAGATTTTTATCTTCAGACAACAAACACATGTTCAGATAATGAACACCTCACAGAACAAACACAAGATGAAGCAACTTAAAATAACGAATACTGACTGGTCTTCCTTTGTCTCCAGGTAACAATTCAAAACCTTTTGGAGTGCAGGAGACGTCGACATCAATGCTCAACCTGGTATATACTGATCAAATAGTATTTCTCTGAACTTTCAAACTCTCCCTTGTAATTCCAGCCTTTTGTTTATTTTTCTGACAGAAAGAATTTTTTTTATAGTCTACGAGAGACTGTTGGGTGGGCACTCATTAAGTTTTGTGTCGGTTTTTATTTTTGAAAGGTGAGAGTATAATAGCAAAGGCAGAAGATGTATGATGTTGCTTGGCAGTATGGCTTGAACAGGTCTACAGTACGCTGAAGTTCAATCTTATCTAAGACAGATACAGTATAATCAAGAAGACTCAAGCAGCTAAAGGAGTAACGAAAATCACATCTGAGAAATAAAGAACATTGAAGAGCTCATAATGGAACCTGAAACTGATCTGATGACAGAAGAACTCCATGAACTCTTGAATGAAGAACACTAAGAAACTCAGTGAGATGTTTTCTTCTGAAAAAGAGGATTAATCAACAAATTCACAGATTGATTATGACATTCTTATTGACAGAGGATTAAACTAAAATATATTTTTAAATAATTGTTTATATTTAGTGCAAAATTTTAATAGTTTGAAAAATATTCTATTTTCATAAAATATTTTTTAATATTTTAATAGTATGTATTAATTAAGTTAATGGCTCTTTTATATATTGTTTAATTATTTACTGTCTTTGAGGTCATTTGTAATTATTTATGAATATATTATTGTTCATAATCACCAAGAATAGAAAGTATAGTTGCTGATAAGTTATCAAGGAACTTTTTTGCAAACAGTTAGGTATTAATTGTTATTTAAAGAGAATAGAAGAATAAGTTTGTGTTGATAAACTTATGTATTGATAATTGAATGTAAATAACTTATAAGTTTAAAATAACAATAATAAAGAAGATTATTAACTATTTCTTAAAATTTCACAAAAACTGTGTGTCATTTCTTTATCTCAATTAACGAACAATTCAGGTAGCAAACAGTCTTGAAATGGATTATGTTCATTAACCGATCACCCACTGTATTTTAAATGAGGCTATCTTTTTTTAAAAAAGATAGGCAGAAGTGACATAATGAGGCTATCTTTTTTAAAAAAGATAGCCTCATTATGTCACTTCTATAACAAATTTTTTAAAAAATCTTTCTATTGAGACCATGTGATGTTCTATCATCAAAAGTAATGATCTAATGAGTCCATTATTTAGAAAGTGTTATTGCTCAACTAAGTAATATACATAAAGTGACCCCCTATAATACTGTTGATAATTCCGTTTATATGAATTCCATGTTGTATGAGTCACTTAGATTTTACAAATACGTGTGCCGGGCTGTGAACGGCTCACGTATTTGTAAAACCTAAGTGACTCATACAACATGAAATTCATATAAAACAGAATTATCAACAGTATTATAGGGGGTCAACTGTACAATTCATCTTTGTTTTAGCAACATGGAATTAAAAAGACTCACAATTTTGTCAAAAAATAATGCATAGGGGAAAGCATACGAGTAAATTGGTCAACTCTACGTTACTTTATCCCATTCAAGAAAATCTTTTAAAAGACAATAGTGTTTTTACTCAGAATGTAGTGTATAAAGAAATTTTTTAAAGAAAGATTTTAATATTTTTTTTAATATACAGGTTATCATCTGTTTGTGTGTGTGTGTGTAAGTGAATTCNAGAATATTTATTGTAATGCCACATTATACTGCTTAGATAGATAGATAGATAGACTAGTAGCTGTAAGTTGGTCACATGATTTACTGATGTTTCGACTGTGCCAGTCCTGTCTTTCTCATTGGCATTGCATCATTTAGTTCTTGCTTGATGAGGGAATTTCCCTTAAGTTGAATTCTAAAATATTTTGACAAAATGATATATAGTGGGTGATCGGTTAATGAACAGTTTGGACTGCAAACAAATCGGACAATAAACACTTTCATAAAAGATTTTTATCTTCAGACAACAAACACATGTTCAGATAATGAACACCTCACAGAACAAACACAAGATGAAGCAACTTAAAATAACGAATACTGACTGGTCTTCCTTTGTCTCCAGGTAACAATTCAAAACCTTTTGGAGTGCAGGAGACGTCGACATCAATGCTCAACCTGGTATATACTGATCAAATAGTATTTCTCTGAACTTTCAAACTCTCCCTTGTAATTCCAGCCTTTTGTTTATTTTTCTGACAGAAAGAATTTTTTTTATAGTCTACGAGAGACTGTTGGGTGGGCACTCATTAAGTTTTGTGTCGGTTTTTATTTTTGAAAGGTGAGAGTATAATAGCAAAGGCAGAAGATGTATGATGTTGCTAGGCAGTATGGCTTGAACAGGTCTACAGTACGCTGAAGTTCAATCTTATCTAAGACAGATACAGTATAATCAAGAAGACTCAAGCAGCTAAAGGAGTAACGAAAATCACATCTGAGAAATAAAGAACATTGAAGAGCTCATAATGGAACCTGAAACTGATCTGATGACAGAAGAACTCCATGAACTCTTGAATGAAGAACACTAAGAAACTCAGTGAGATGTTTTCTTCTGAAAAAGAGGATTAATCAACAAATTCACAGATTGATTATGACATTCTTATTGACAGAGGATTAAACTAAAATATATTTTTAAATAATTGTTTATATTTAGTGCAAAATTTTAATAGTTTGAAAAATATTCTATTTTCATAAAATATTTTTTAATATTTTAATAGTATGTATTAATTAAGTTAATGGCTCTTTTATATATTGTTTAATTATTTACTGTCTTTGAGGTCATTTGTAATTATTTATGAATATATTATTGTTCATAATCACCAAGAATAGAAAGTATAGTTGCTGATAAGTTATCAAGGAACTTTTTTGCATTTAGGTATTAATTGTTATTAAAGAGAATGGAAGAATAAGTTTGTGCTGATAAACTTATGTATTGATAATTGAATGTAAATAACTTATAAGTTTAAAATAACAATAATAAAGAAGATTATTAACTATTTCTTAAAATTTCACAAAAACTGTGTGTCATTTCTTTATCTCAGTTAACGAACAATTCAGGTAGCAAACAGTCTTGAAATGGATTATGTTCATTAACCGATCACCCACTGTATTTTAAATGAGGCTATCTTTTTTTAAAAAAGATAGGCAGAAGTGACATAATGAGGCTATCTTTTTTAAAAAAGATAGCCTCATTATGTCACTTCTGCCTATCTTTTTTAAAAAAAGATAGCCTCATTTAAAATACAGTGGGTGATCGGTTAATGAACATAATCCATTTCAAGACTGTTTGCTACCTGAATTGTTCGTTAACTGAGATAAAGAAATGACACACAGTTTTTGTGAAATTTTAAGAAATAGTTAATAATCTTCTTTATTATTGTTATTTTAAACTTATAAGTTATTTACATTCAATTATCAATACATAAGTTTATCAGCACAAACTTATTCTTCCATTCTCTTTAATAACAATTAATACCTAAATGCAAAAAAGTTCCTTGATAACTTATCAGCAACTATACTTTCTATTCTTGGTGATTATGAACAATAATATATTCATAAATAATTACAAATGACCTCAAAGACAGTAAATAATTAAACAATATATAAAAGAGCCATTAACTTGATTAATACATANTGTGTGTGTGTGTAAGTGAATTCTCTGTAACTCCTATTTTTGTCCACTCCAGGTGAAATTTTGTTGTGTTATTCTTTATGTTACAACAGATAGTATAAACTACTTAATTTGTAGAAATATTAGCAACTCTTCTTGAATTTCTTGAAATCTCTACTCTTCTTAATTCTTCAATCTCTACTTTCTCATAAAAAGTATTCTGTCATACTTGACAGGGAGATTTCAAATGTTAAATATTTTAAGTGTGTATAAAAACACAATATCATCTACATACTCCATAATGAGCAATTATATTTTGTCACAATGCCAAAGCTGCAATTTTCAGTCAAATTTTAATTTAAAAAAATCATGCAATTTCTGATCCAGACCAGAAGTTTGCATATAGTTAATCAGCCCTAAGTTTTCCACATCAAGGGCATGTTCAGTAACACAGAACACTAAGTCAGAATTCTAAGTGGCTTACTGGGCAGAGCTAAGAATATCCTGGGCATTATTGAATGATTATTCATTGGCAGACAATGAGGAAAACTGGCAGATGAAGTTAAAATTAAATAAAACTAAATATAATAAATTAAAATAATAATTTCTTTTATCTTTAAAATGAAGTTATTTAATCCAGCACAAGCAGCTATTACTGTCATAGGTAAAGTTCTTCAAAGCAAAAGAAGAGTGACAGACTGATGTCACTAAGCATAGTAACTCTACTAAAAGTAATCTGAGTAAATGAGTAAGAATTCTTACAGTGGGTGAAGTCAGAATTACTAAGAATATTGTCCAGTATTATGTGGCACAGTCTGACTAAGTTAGAATTCTGCATTACTGAACACAGCCCTGGTCTTGATTTTCATCTAACTGAGATTAAGGAAGGACAAATGACAGAGAGATTATGGTTTCCCATTGTCATTTGAAAACTGCAGCCCTAAAATTATGACAATTAACTTTAAAAAATATATATAAAGTAAAATGGAAAGTTTCAAAGTATAATTTTTTTCTTACATAAAATATCTGTTTATTCAATCTTTTGTCTTGAAGAGCTTCAAAAACTTTTGTCATTCCCTTTTTGGTATTTTGCTGACCCAGAAGATTACCAAGTACGTCTAAGAAAAGTTTTACAGATAATGAATAATAGCATTTTTTTTATAAGGTATGGCAATAAACCATAATTATCACTAAATCTATAAATTATTATTATTATGTTATAATGAAATCGAGTAACTTCTTTAATTCATAGCAGAGACTGACAATGCTTAATTCTGCATAAACATAATAATTGCATTTGCAAAATTTTTTATTGATATATTTCTCAAATTATTTTATAATTATTAATTAACTAAGAATTTTAAATTATAAATAAATGTTTAAGTTATAATTAATAGCATATTCTGATATTAAATAATATGTTTTCAATATATTTACATAAAAAGGTTGCATTATATAAATCTGTGTTTTGCCACTTACCCGGAATATTATTTAATAACTGTTGTTTTGCCATTTCTCGTGTCTCCAATTTTTCTTTATCCGTCCTAGTAGAAGCAGGAATTTCTTTATCTGGCCACATGGTATCTCTGAACATCTGAAGATAGTACAAGACAATTGATTCTGATGTAATCCATGCCACAGTCTCTCGCAGTTGTCTATAAAATTTGTCATAAATTTGTTACTTTTGATATTAAGAACTATAAAAGACTTTTCTAATGATATGAACTAAAACAATCCAATTTCTTATTCATAGCACTCATAATACATAAATTATTATTATTTTAAATCTTAAAATGCTATCACTTCAAAACAGATAATTATGTTCATTTTGTAATCATTCACAAAACACTAAACATGACTAAATGAGATAGGAAAAAGCAATATATTGATCATAAAAAACCAGAAAAAAGGAAAATATTCTTTTTAAATTTTTATGTATTGAACAAAACATTAAAACAGGAATTGTAAAATCTTAAAACAAAGATTTAGTGGCACACTCAAAATTTAACCTTAGAGGGAACTGAGTTGAACAAATAAAAAAAATTTTAATGCAAATTTAATAAAACTCCAACCTTATGTGATCCATAATTCATTAGTAGTACAGAAATAGAAGACAATACAATATAACTAAAAAAAAATGAATTTTAATTAGGAAAAGATTTTTGGAAAATTTACTAGTGTTTTTTCCTTCCATTTGGATATAACCTGCAGAGAGTCATACAAACATCTTTATATTTAAAAAAAAAAAAAAAAAGTAGCAAATAGGGATTATTCACAGTATAAAATGATCTGATGATAAAATGTAGATAATTTTCACTGTTCAATTATATTCTTGAATGCTCTTTTAGACCTCCCTTTTGTAAAAAATAATTAATAAATATTATATGAAAGATTAATTTTTTAATATATATATTATATATATATATATTAAAAAATTAATCTTTAATTAAAAAAATACAGCAAATCGTTGTTAATTCAAACTTGAATAGTTGGAAATCTTATTAGTTCATAACTATACTATTTGTCCCAGCCAGGGATATGGAGATTTACATGTTAAGGAATGGTTAATTCAAAATACTACTAC
>NW_019384467.1:40309-136765 GCF_000671375.1 Centruroides sculpturatus
TCGTCATAAAACGATAAATAGTTTGTCAAATTTTTATTCATAAAAATGCAGTTTCAACTGCTTTTTATTTTATAAAATCCGTCTTCTTGCGCCACCAGAGGGCCTTTTAAACAATAGGTAGTCTGTTAGCGTTGGTCAGTAGTAGTCCAAATTCAATACGAACGTTTGTTTCTTAAAAATTTGATTACGATTTAAATATATTGTTTACTTTTAATATTACCGATATGTCATCAAAAAGAAAACGTGTTGTATTATCATTAGAAGACAAATTAAAGTATTTGTTTCGATTATCCGGATTTTCCCTTATCCGGACTACCTTCATCCCCAATTAGTCCGGATAATCGAGGTTCTACTGTATCTTGAAATTTGAAGTGGAAATTTTGTCTGAATTAACTTATGATATGCATATGTTAATTTGTATATTTAGATCATATGTTTATCTGTCATATGTTAGATCCTCTATAGTATAATAGAACAATAGACCACATACAACTCTAATCTGGTCAACTGGCTTTTATTTTACAGTAACACATTTTCAGGTATCACTTTACCCATTGACTACCCTTTTTCTCTTATCTCATAAAATATGGCTGGGTTTTGGGTGTGAGGTCTCAATTGTCAGTTCTGTATAATTTAATATCTCTTCAATTTCTAATTATAAAAATATTAATCATCAGATTAATTTTTCCGAAAATATATTTCAAGCACTTATAAGTTAAAGACAATTTTTCCCAAAATCTCTTACTTACTATTGATTATGTCCCCTGCAATGGATGCTAAGTTTTGGGGAATTCAATTTACATGCATAACACAATTAATATTTTTATTAAATTTATTTAATTACTTAATTTTAGACAAAATCACTAATATAAATGATTAAACAATGTTTGCATCAATCTTTTGCCATCAAATCAAAATTATTTATAGGAACTCTCAAAAGTAAACAAATTTTTGATTTTAAAGTCTAATAGAATTCTGTGATGATAAAAAAATCAAATCTGATGGACTAACATCAACAGTCAACACATTACAGACATTAAGTAATATTTCATACAGATAATATAAACCTCTGATTTCTAATGATTTCATATTATAAATAAGATATCAAGAACGAATAATAATACTGTAATTTGAATCTCCATTAAAAAAATAAATAAATAAACAAAAACAAAAATACAGTAAAGAGAAACATAAAACTTACTATTAAAAAATATTTAACAATCATCAAAAAATGTTATCACCTGACCTGTTAATTGTTTTTCCAAATGTGATCTGTACAATGGTGATAAGAGTTTTTCGGACCCAACCAAAAATTCCTTTAACTTCAAATATTTCTCCAATCAATGTATAAAGATTTTCTGCAATTGAATCTTTTCTATCTTCTTTACTACAAAGCAAAATGTTAATTCATTATATATTGATAAATAAACAAATGTAAATAAACTTTATAAATTCATTTTAAAATATTGCTTCTTAGAGAAATGTAGTCATTTGTCATCTGTTATAATTATATTTACTTATTTCATTTTGATTTAAAGGAGTAAAAGTAAAATTCTGGTTTTTTTCTTTCAAAATTACATAAAAAATTAAATTTTAAAATACAGTAGAACCTCGATTATCCGGACTAATTGGGGATGAAGGTAGTCCAGATAAGGGAAAATCCGGATAATCGAAACAAATACTTTAATTTGTCTTTTAATGATAATACATGTTTTCTTTTCAATGACATATCGGTAATATTAAAAATAAATACTGTATTTAAATCGTGATCAAATTTTCAAGAAACAAACGTTCGTATTGAATTTGGACTACTACTGACCAACGCTAACAGACTACCTATTGTTTAAAAGGCCCTCTGGTGGCGCAAGAAGACGGATTTTATAAAATAAAAAGCAGTTGAAACTGCATTTTTATGAATAAAAATTTGACAAACTATTTATCGTTTTATGACGAGTAAAATTTTTTCGTCGCGTTCGCGGCTTTTAAGTAATGCATAAACCTTCGAGGCGCGAGGCCCTTCGGACCGCGAGGCATAGGCGGTGGCCCACGTCGTCCATGCCTTACGCCGCCCTTGGTCATAGAAATGATGTAATTTGAATATAAATTATTTATAAATACGTATGTCAAGTTATATTTTTATTACTACGTAAAATATATTTAAGAGTTTACGACCACTGTGCCAGGTGAGACGTTGTTGAAAGAAAAAATATTGTCCATTCCATCACATACATAAACGGTGTCGTAATTCGCCAAGTGCAAATCAGCAAATTCGTAAAATTTTTGTTTATTTTGAACAATCCGGATAATAGAGGTCCGGATAATCGAGGTTCTACTGTATAATATAGAAAGATAACAAGTGATTACTATCATCTAATGTATTGAATAAATATATTAAATACTAATAATTTCATTGTAATTTACTAAAATTTTCTTTTTTTTTTTAAATTATGATAAATAATGAAATAATGTTTTGCTAATTTTTAACAAAGATAAAATTGAATTTTATTGTTATGTTACTGTTTTTTTTTCTCTCTATACGCCTGAAATTCATTTTACAAATTATGTAAAAAAACAAAGAAAACCTAAAAATACTCAATTTATTGGTATAAAAACAAAAAAAAACATTATTATAATTTTCTTTCTTCTTAAAATAAACCATTATAATATCATAGAAAAGGAAGTAATTAAAATCAATAAATTTTAAAAATTATTAGCTCTCTCCATGTTCAATAAAATTTATTTTTACACAAAAGTAAGAAATAAAATTTTTTTGAGAAACAATCTCTTCCAAAAGTGACTTTTAGAAGCAAGTCAAAATATATTATCAATACTTTTCCAAAACTTTTTCAGTATGCTGCAGTTATTTAATGAAAACTATCTATAATTTGTACCTATACTAAAGTTTACTATGTTAAGAAATGATCAAAATACCATCTTATCCTTTGACCTTTTAAAGTTTATTTATCCAATTTACCCATATAAATATTAAGTCCTCTTCATTTTTGGATTGAATTTTCTCATTTTGAAATCAGTTTAAGATTCATTTGTTAAAATTTAAAAATCAATTAAAATAGCAAAAACACTTAATGATAAGTTTTTAAAATTTTATCTTTTAAAATGACATATTTTGATAAATGTTCAATAAGCTATTTTACATCACATAAGTATTGTACATAGCAAAATTTCAGATATAAATATCTTTTTATGTGAAAAACTACAACTACGAATACTACAAAACTTCAATACAAACTACAAATCTTATGTAAAAAAATACAATTTATGACTATTGTGATGAATTAACTGCAAAAAAGAACTGTTTTATGAATTAAAAGAAAATTCTTTTTAATACAAATAAAAGCTAATATAAATACTATTTAAATAAAACAAATCTTATTAAATATATCCAAAAACTTTCATAAATTACCTGTCAATATCATCAAGAAATAATAATTCATCTTCATCACTTCCTTCAGATTGTGCACTAGATTGAGCACTAGAAATATATTAAAAACATAATTTAATTCAAAACTGAAAAAAGATCATCTTAATTATATATAGCTCTTATTAAATTTATTTATTGAAGTATTCTGTAGTAAAAACTTCATTAATTCAAATATAAATAGACTGGATTCCATGTAATTTGAATCAACTACCATCATTGTAGTCATAAAAAGAATCATGACTACGATTGAAAAAGACCAACACTTCTGTAAACGTTTTGAAATTTTTCTAAAACTGTAGAACTTAAAAAATTCTCTCAACAATACAAATTATATGCAATTTATACAGTATTAATTTTCAATATTTTTCTTTAATTGATTTGGATTAATTATGTTTATTATAAAATAGATTTAAATGAAATTTCAACAAAAATATTTTATTTAAAAGTTTTCTTTTGTTTTTAAATTCAAATTTTAATTTTAAAAAATTAAAAAATTGAGATGCAATAAAATAATTATTAATATCTGAAAATAACAGTAAAATTAATAAGAAGTTATACATTAAAGAATACTAAAAAATTTTTAACAAAGACAAAACTTCTTTTTGGAAATTGTAAAAATTTGATGTCATTTTCTGTTAAAATTTAATTTTATATCATAAACAAACATGATGGATTTATGATCAAATGAAAATCAAGCACTACTAAAAATCATTATTATACAAACTAAATTACTAACTTAAGTATGAAATTAGCTTCAATTATATATTAAATATGCTGTATAATTTTTACATAATTACATATTAATTATATTCTCTAAAAACTGCACTTATCTTAAACCACAGTATTACTACTCAAGCATTTAAAATGCATTACAATTTTAACTTTGAAATATTTTTGGTCATCTTAAATTACCTTCAGAACAAAACAAATTTCAATTTAAAAAGAATGAAAGCTGAAATGTCCTGTGGAACAAGTTGATTTCAAATATTAATGTTTTAGAACAATGAAAGTTTAAGTGCATGTGTCTGACTTTTATGTACAGAGACATAAGAAAGAACCTACAGAGTTTGTCATCTTAAGCCCAAATCTAGTAGTGCCTTCCAATACTAACAGTGTCACATTCTATAATTTGTTTATTTATACTTTAATCTATGTAAAAGTCAGACACATGCATTTAAACTTTCATTATTCTAAAACATTAATATTTGAAATCAACTTGTTCCACAGGACTTTCCAGCTTTCACTCTTCTTTTTAAATTGAAATTTATTTCTATCTGTCCTGAAGAAAATCATTTAAGATGACTAAAAATGTTTGAAAATTAAAATTGTACTGCATTTTAATGGTTTTAGTAGTAGTACTATGGTTTACATGTTAAGTATATTTTAATTTGATTAAGTTATTGTAATTAGATCCTAACATTTATTTTAAGCTAAAACTTTTATTCATTAAAAAAATAACATCTGTATTTTAATATGATAAATTACAAGTTACTTATTTACAAAATAAAAAAAAAGAGTAACAGTAACTTAGTGTATATTTTTCATTAATTAATTTACATAATAAAACTGTTTTTAGTTATTAATTTAAATTAAGGAATTATAGAAACTTCTTTTCAATAAGTCTTTATCAAACTTCTGGGTATGAAAAAAGAACTATTTTGAATGAAAAATGCAATTAAATCCATCAAAAATATAACCAAATTATAATCTGGTAATATTTTGATGGATTTAATTTCATTTATTAATCTGTTTATAATCAAACAGTCTGTTCAAATAATTATATTTTTAAAATTATCATGACTTTAAATCAGAAATAGATTTTATGTCTGTAGAAATAAAAAATATAATCAATTTGAGAAATACATAAATAATAAGATAGCTTTTATGACTTGCAGCTAGTCAATAAAAACAGAACAGAAAAATAATGAAGTAATTGGTGACACATAATTGATTAATTTTTGATTATTATTATGTCTTACTTCACTCACAGAGAGGAATTAATTAATACATAATTGATATAATGAAAATGCATTCTTAGAAATTGGAATCAAAATTTGAAAATCAAATCATAAAAAATTACGTTGTAATTTTTATTTTTTTCTAGCTAATGTATACATGTTTTACATATATATTGAATGTTATTATTCATTCATTCTTGAATGAATTTCTCTCATAATCAGCCCATTAGTAAATATATCATCCCAAAATCTATAGTAAATCTGATATAGACCAAAAAAAAAAAAAATGTGTAAAATTAGTAGTCAGTAGTTACTGATTTAATTTAATTATAGAATAAATGTTACTAATACTGTATTAATAAACTTAAAAGTACCTTTTGAAGAATTGCATAAGTACACCTTTAATAGATTTTTTTCGTGGTTCTAATGGATACTTTAAATGATCTGGACTTGGACTTAAAAAAATATATAAAGTCTCACTTTTATTCATATCATCATTTTTCATAATTACCTAAAAGAGAGATGCATGTTATAATATAATCATAACTGAATATAAAGAACAATGAGATTTAAGAAATCCAATGTGTACACTCTGTTTAAAAAATGATGCACATTGAAGAAATTATTCTATTGCTATGGTACATACAACGAATATGTAAAGCTAAAGAAATGATTACATTTTCATTGCAAAAGTAATAAGTCATGTTAATATATATTAGAATTGCCTCTGCTGGTGACATAAACCAAGACAAGGTCAGGCATGAAATCAAACAACAATCTAATGTTGTTCTGTAACAAATTCCACAAGATGTTCTGCAATTGTTGGGCTAGTTTGTTCACATTTTGTGGTGATTGTAACTGCCTTCCTAGCTTATCCCACACATGCTCAATGGTGAGAGGTCTGGGGATACAGCTGACTATGAAAGAGTATGAACTTTACAGAGACATTGTTCAGAGATTCATGCCATGAGGTGGCATTATCATGATGTTAAATAGCAAGGTCCTAAATTATAAGGTTACCTCGTACAGTCGGTTTAGCCACTTCCTGCCAGATTCTGGATATATGTCATCCGTAGTCGAGCAACTGCTTCACAACAGTTAGCAAGAGAAGAAAATTTTGAAATTTCATTACTTTTGTTACTTTGTTGAGAATATTTACATTCATTAATGAGAGTAGAAATTCTACTCTCATTAATCAAAAGAATTTCTACTCTCATTAATCAAAAGAACACGATTCAGACATTCAACATGGTAGAAACACAACAGCCCTAGGAACAAACACGTCAGAACAGGGGATAACAGCAAACTTAGATGAGGTGAAGATCATTATTACTAACTCCAACCCACAACAACTGAAATGGTTGGAAGCCATAGAAATATTTAAAGCGGGAATAAATAGTACATGTATTAATTATAAAGATGAAATGACCCTATCTGTAGCATGGCAGATATTGATAAATAAGGACCTATAAAAAAGAAAAATTTTACAAAGTAGTGTATACGGAACATGTGCAATACAACTGTATTATTTTGGAACATTTGCACGTCAATATTCAGAAGAAATTCATATACAGTAGAGCATTGATTATCCGACCCTCGATTAACCATCACCTCGGTTAACCGACTGCGTTCTAGTTGGCAAATTCAAATGTCTGCTAGTGATGAGGCGCTACAATATTTGGCTGTCTTGGCTACTTTAATATTATTTTTACGTGTTTTAGCTGGCAACACTCATTCGACCATGAAAGGGAGCCAGTATTTAAACGAGGCTTAATTTTCTAATTTTTAACGATACAATAGCGACGATTATTTTTTTAAAAAAATTTGATAGGCTTAACATGGAGGAAAATTCAACACAAGTAGGTTAATAGTGATATACTAATATACTAATTACAGTAGATTCCCCTATAAAACTGTTTCCTATAGTTACGATTCCTATAAGACAGCGAAAAAATTGTGGCGGTATCCATACACAACGATAAAAAAACTCCTATAATTATGTAAAACGTCATTGGGCAGCCTAACTACTTTCCCGCCGTCTGTAGCGCCACGCTACAGACGTTTAGGCGGGTAAATTGAGTTTAGTTTCATCTGTACATATAATTATATATAAATTAGGTACTATATATATAATTATATATTAACTTAATTTATTGTAACTTTATTATAATTATATATATATTTTTCGCCGTCTAGCGTCATGCTACGGCGAGTTAGGCGACCTATCGTCTGTCCAGTACTGTAATTTTATACATTTCTTGTGAAAGAAACATTTCTTATTTAACGGCCATAAAAATTATTTATATTAATGATGTCTCCAAAGGTCAACGAAGTTTTCGCAGAAAAATAATATCAGAAATCGCGGCCGCAATTTGATGCGCTGTTCCGCGACGAAACCAAGCTTTAGCAACGAGCGTAGTCAAAGGGTACACACTCGGTAAGTAATCCTACAATTTTTTGTTTATAACGTAGTTTATAAGGATTATTTCCAAAAAAATATACGTATTTTGGAAATGTTGAGTCGAATTAGTCTAGAATCGATTAATTTTATGGAAGAAAACCTTTCAAACAGCCGTAGTCCGTAAACTGTGATTCCTACAAAATTGATTCATAAAGAACAGAACGTATCTACCGTCTTATAGGGGGATCTACTGTACATGGGATATAATAATATACTACACTAATAATGGATTTTTTCATACTTTTCGGTTATCCGACTTTTCATTTATCTGACCAACCCCAGTCCCCAATTGAGTCGGATAATCGATGCTCTACTGTATAAACTTTATTCAAACAGTAACGGCCTATTCAATAAAGCCTGAGGAAGAGCCCAGGAGGGGATTCGAAAACGTTTGCAACTATAAAAAAGAACCACTCCAGTTAACAGGTTTGAAGAGTAGATATAGTATTTACACTCTTAATCTTTGAAGGTAACCTCTGTATATGGATATGATGATCATCTGCACCAAGAGAAGTGGAATTTGTCACTGAATGCTATGATTCTAATCAGACATCTTCCAGGTATTACCCATGTTGGGCTGGCTAGTAAATATTCCTCAGACAACTATAGCAAGAATGAAATTTCATCTCTTTCAAATGTAGCTGAATGGTACTACACTTGAAAGAGATACTACAGACTAAGTAGAGGGAGATGTTCCTTTGGATGAAGGATAGGGACATCATTGGTGTTGCAATGGCTGCTCTCCTAATTGTATGATCCATTTGAACACTTGTTATTCTAGAACACCCAGATACTTTATGCTGGTTATGTGTGCCATCCTGACCCACTGCTGCTATCATCATATTACTGATGCATTGCTTCAACTTAGATGGCAGTTGACAATGGTCACATTAACATCTAGTTTTATGATGTTGCACATACAACCAATGGAGAAGCTGTTGAGTCATCTTTACAGACTATTTAATGTAATCAAACAGCAAACCCTGTCAAATCTGTTCATCAGTATGAATGGTGCTCTTTTTATGAACCCCAGAATGTGCTTTTCTCTTGTGCTCTGGTGCATTCATTGACAAAAAACTTAATAATTTCCCCTGTAGCCAAATGGTATTTGCACACTAAGTTTCATGACTCTCACTCTGTTTTTAGAAGTGCATCAATTTTTTGCAACAGAATGTATATAAATGCTTTAATATTAAATATATAGTAGAATCCATCTATTACTCATGGATATTGTTATCAGAAACAGCATACCTCAAAATTACATAGTGATAAAAATAAATTACAATTACAAAAAAAAAGGATAAAAACACACATAATAAAAAGAGTTAACTTAATCTAAATGCAGATTTATATGTATAGATGTTCATGGAAAGTTGCACATCTTATTTATTTGAGTACTGTGTTTCATGCAAATTTTATCCTAACAGTTATTATAAGCCAACAAAGAGTTTATAATTTGGTCCCAATGGTTGTATTCTCAAGAATCTTAGTAAAAAAAATTATCTTCAGAACCCTAATAGATACAGTAAAATTTTAAATACAAAATTATTCTTCCTCAAAAAAAAAAAAAAAAAAACACCTTTATCATTTCTCCTGCACCAAAATCACCTTCCCTTATAAATTTTTGTGAAAAAAGGTGTAAAATTTCAGCTCAGTGTTTCTATTACTTTAAAAAATTCCACATTTTGGTGCATAAACAAAAATGCCATAAGAAAATTAATTTAATTTAATTTTACTTTCTCTGTTTAAGTCGCATTCCATTTAAAGTTAAGTTTATTTTTGATGAATTCCTAAAAAATTTCAAAAAAAAAAAAAAAAAAAATGTTTACTTTATGATGAAAAGTACCACATTTGACAAAATCCCTTCTCACAGCAGATCCTTCTCTGTAGACTACTGTTGGAGCCGGAGCTTTATCATCTTCTCTCTGTAGTCAATTTTCATCATGAAGTGAACATTTTTTATTGTTCTTTGAATTAAAAATGTGATGAAGTCCTGTTTTTACAATTTTTAAGAAATTTGTAATTATTATTTTTGGTGCTTTGTTTAGAAATTTATCCTAAAACCCAGAATTTTAATGCATTGGCAACACCATGTCAAGAATCTGTACTTTACAACAATTTTTTTATGAAAACCTTATAAGGAAAGCCAATTAAGATAAAGGTGATTTTTTACTATTTGGAGGATGAGAACAACTTTGCAATTGGAATTTTCATTCCAGTCAAATAAATCAGTTGCACAACTTTCCATGAATGCCCTGTATATATAAATCATAAATTTATCTGTTTTAAATGTCATTTTTATTAAAAACAATATTTTCCTAATTGAGATTTCTACAAATTTATTCCAATATTCTTGAATTAATATATTTTAAAACTAGATCATTCATGAAAAAGAACAAATTGACCTAGCGGTGAATGGCCTTGAAAAATTTCAGGAATGAATGCCTTGGGTCTGACAGATCCATGTGAATAACCTTCTGCGCATTTTTCCACAATGTTTTTTAGGTTACCAAAACATATCAATTATACTTACAGAATATGTTTTAATACATGTAAAATCTTTTTTTTCAATAATCTCAACTTTTTTCTAAGATATATACGAGGGTTGTCCCAGAAGTACCTGACCTGACATAAATGGTGGTACTTGTTTGAAAAAAAAACGACTGTGTTTGAAAGTATCAAGCTTATAAAGGTTAAGTTTGAAGTTTGAAGACATTACGTTGTATAGTATTTTTTTGGCAGCCATAAATAATGAACAATCTCAGTGAATTTGTAAACATGGAAAAAATTTGTCATCGTTATGTGATACAATACTTTCATTTGAAAGGTTTCAGTCCAACCAATATTAAAGCTGAGCTTTATTCTACTCTGGGGGAGTCTGCTCCCTTGTTTACAACAATAAAATATTGGGTGGCAGAGTTTAAACGAGGCTGTATGAGTTGCCAAGACGAACATCGTAGTGGTTGACCAAGTGAGGTGACCATGCCAGAAATGGTGGAAAAAATCCACAAAATGGTATTGGATAACAGTCGACTCAAAGTGCTAGAGCTAGCAGACATGGTAGACATTTCAAAAAGTGCTGTACATCGCAATTTAACTGAAAATTTGGACACAAGAAAGCTGTGCACAAGATGGGTGCCACGTTTGCTCACAATGGGACAAAAACAGCATCGTGAGGATGTTTCAATCGAGTCTTTGGCAATGTTTCGCAGCAACAAAGCCGAGTTTTTGCGTCGATTCATAACCATGGATGAAACATGGGTCCATCACTTCACATCTGAGACGAAAAAACAGTCAAAACAATGGACTGAAAGGGGAGAATCAGCTCCAAAGAAGGCAAAAAAAGTTCCATCTGCTGGCAAGGTCATGGCGTCAGTTTTTTGGGATGCGCCCAGGAAAAACAATCAACGGCAAGTATTATGCGAACTTATTGATGCGCTTGAGTGATGAAATCAAGAAAAACGGCCACATTTGGCGAAAAAGAAAGTGTTGTTTCATCAAGACAATGCACCAGTTCACACATCCGTAATTGCGATGGCCAAAATCAATGAGTTAAGGTTCAATTTGCTTCCTCACGCACCCTATTTGCCAGATTTAGCACCCTCAGATTATTTTCTCTTTCCAAACTTAAAAAAATGGCTTGGTGATAAAAGATTTGCCAACAATGAAGAGGTGGAGTCTGCGGTTGATGGCTATTTTGAGAAGCTCGACAGTTCTCACTATAAACAGGGGATCGAAGCTATTGTACATTGCTGGAAAAAGTGTATCGAGCTAAAAGGAGACTATGTTGAAAAATAAAGATATGTTTTACCAAATTTTTTGTGTCTTCTTTGTTAGGTCGGGTACTTCTGGGACTACCCTCGTAAAAAATTTCCCTGCAAAAAAAACATACAGAAATCATACAGAAATGAAAAGCATGTATGATAATGATATAATTGTTCACTAGACACTTAGCATTAAAACCTATAAATTATGTAAAAAAACACTGAAATAAAAAAGATACACATGTATACAAAGCTCAAAATAAAACTTGCATGAATGAATGTGTGAGATGTGAACCACCCCTGTGATTAATTAACAATTTAATTAAAAAGTTCAATTTTAGACAAAAATATTCAGTGATTTTGATGGGAAAATTATATTTTCTAAAACGAAGGAAACTGGGAAAAGTCATTTCCTTCAACGGAAGATCGACTTCCTTTTGTTTTCCCTTATCTCTTAAAAATCTTAGTCACCCTGGGAATTGTCAACCCCTCGATAAATCCCCCTTTTCCTCTGTTCATGTGGAAAAATACGAAATGCTGATTGGAGAAAATTCATGAGAAAGAGAAAGAATTTTGCATTTTTCGGGGAGTACGCCAAAAGATCCAGAAGAGGACAGATGTATTCCATATCATCTCCTGAAAGCCAACGCCCAAAGTTGAATCCAGAAGTTTCTACAAAAATGAGTTATAAGTCGGTAAACTAGAGAAGAAATTATTTAAATATGTGCCATTAATGAACTAAAAAGAAAGAACCGTCGTTTACATTTAAAAGACAGAAGAAGCTAAGATAATTTAGAGGTAGTATGAATTTGATAGAAATTGTGAGATCTCTCTCTCGAAATCGCTTTATTCAAATATTCAATTTTGTGTAATTTCGTTTAATTTTGTTTCATTAACTATTTGTTTTTAATTGTTAAAAGAAATGTCTCTCAAGTTTCTGAATCAAAACGGAAAGTTCATCTCCATACCATATCCATACGCGTGTTAATCCGCGTAGTATAAAAGTGATTAACTGGTGTCATTATCATGACATTGGATAGCGACTTCATCGTCTATATCCTATTTAACATTAACAGCTCTCCTAGAAAAAGTTAGTGAGCCAATCTAAAGATTGCGTGTCAGTAAGCAATATAGGTAACACACCTATACCCTTGATCCTCACAAATGGCATGGGTCTATCAGACCCAAATTATCTGCTAGCCACGGCAGAATAAAATTACTCAATTTGAATTTTACATAAATTTGTAGTACCACTCTGAATAGGAAGGTATGTGTAATATGAATTGCCTACCTATATACAAACATAATGAATATACGAGGTCTGTTCAAAAAGTATCGGACCTTTGGTCGGCAAAAATACATTTATTGATTTTGAGGTACCAAACCCTAATCCCCTTCAAAGTAGTCTCCTTGATAGTGTATACACTTCTCCCAGCGTTCCTGCCATTGCTGGAAACACTGTTGGAACGCATCTTTTGGAATGGCCATCAGCCGGTCCGTCGCATTCCGCACGATGTCTTCTCTCGACTAAAATCGGGTTCCTTTTAGCGGCATTTTCAGCTTGGGAAATAGCTAAAAGTCACACAGAGCCATGTGGGGTGAGTACGAGAGTACGGAGCGTGACGAACCACAGGAGTGTTGTGTTTGGCGACGAAAGCCTGAATCAGATGCGCAGAATGGGCGGATGCGTTATCACAATGGAGCTGCCAAGTTTTGATCGACCACAGATCCGGTCATTTGCATCGCACAGCATCGAAAAGACGACAAAGGACCTCCTGGTAGTACTCCTTTGCGATGGTTTGGCCTCGTGGTGCGTACTCACGATACACCACCCCACAAGAGTCGAAAAAACTGTCAACATGACCTTGATATTGCTGCGGGCCTGCCGTGCTTTTTTTGGCCTCGAGGACCGTCCCCAAAAGCCTGCTGAATCTTGCGAATGGTTTACGCTCAGGTATCGCCAAGGTTTTTGGCAAAATTTGATGTAATATCGCTCCTCACGTTGTTCAGTCATTTTCCAACTTAGTGGAATCCGACGAGAGCTCGCTACATGTCCTCACTCAAAGGGCGACTGCCAACGACTGACGCTTCCTGCAGGTGAGAAAAAATTCAGGGCTGTGCATGACTGTCCCCTCCACAACTCCACCGAAAGAGGCCTCCCGCGCATCATTGGTTTACGCGGAAAAAATAAAAGTCCGATACTTTTTGAACAGACCTTGTATACTGCAAAAGTCGCATGGGTTTGAGAGACTCAGGCCATTCATTGCAGGGTTAAATTAATAACGATTACAGATCATTCTTCATAAAGAAAAAACTAAAAAGCAAAGAAAAAGAAAAGTTTAGTTATAAAAATGAACACCATCCTTTAAAATTATGAATTATTTATAACACAAAAATGTAATAAAAACATTATAAATATAAAATTTAACAAAGTATAAATATTTCAAATATTAAAAAAAATTTACTTTAAAAAATATTTCCTGTTATATGATTTTCTTAATGTAAATACAGTATCTTTTCCATATAATGCTTAATTTCTTACCGTTAAAAAATTTTGCAGAAGAACTTTGGCTCTATCAAGATATTGTTGTTCCTGAGATTTGAAATGTGGCTTATTATTTGGCAATTCTATTTTCTTCAGAGAAGGAACAATCTATTAAAATAGATAATAATTACTATTTTCTAACTTGAACCATTTGACAATTATATGTACTGTACATCAAATTTTATTAAGTATTATAATCACATATAGAGCAAACATAAAATAGTAATATATGACAATACCCAATAAAAATCTTAATAGTATCTTGTGACTAAATGACTTGTACAGTTATACATTTTTAATTAATTGGTCTGAAATCAAAAATTGGACAGATGTCAAGTAGTGTAATTAACAACACATCTGTACAGTAAGGAGGAGTTGGAATTTGAGTCCTGCTCCAAACCAATCTTTTCTTTCTTATTTTAAATTAATTTATTTCTTCCTAATTATTAAGTTGAATACAAAATGGGATCTTAGTCAAATTAAATAATATTGTGAGCCCGACAATTTAAGGAACTGAATTTTTAGAAATTTGTAATTGTTAAAACATTTTTTCAGAAGTTAAAGTAAGCATCTGTCATTAGAAAAAAACTCATTGCATAGCATCGGATTGGATGTCACCTCTCATGTCAACAATCAAGTGGGAAAGTTAACACATTATTGTGAAATGAAGGCAGTCCATTACGAACGACTCTTTGAAAAATACAAGTCATCGTAAACAACGGATGATCACATGACCCATTTCCCACAATAATGATATAAAAGCTGGAGTCACCAGAAACTCAGAGCGATTGACACAGGAAATTATTCTTGAGCTAGTGTCCATTTTTGTCTCCTGTCTCCCGATCCTGTCCGAGAAGACAACAGAGGAAGACACTTACGATTTCCACATCTTCCATATAAGAACAATTGTCACATGTGGCTCCCTATTAAGATTGAGAGGTATTTTTGGACTAGAAATCTGGGAACTCTCTCTCTGTGATAAGGAAATTAGGCATGCAACATAGAAGTTAGAGTAGTTACCAGTCTTTTTGTAAATAATTTGCATTTTAACCGCATTTAACCTTATTTAATCTGTATTATCTGCATGTATGCTTAGCCTTAGATATTCAATAAATGCTTTGTTTATTTGTTAACCTTTCAACAGTGGACTAGTCAGGTATGGTTCTATCCCAAAGTAGTGGAGAATAAATGTGGGAAATTTTTAAAGTATTTTTCTGCGCATTTTTTCTCATCGCTGTCTCGGAAAAAGATTTTGTAAATAGTTATGTCTAGTAAAGTAAAGTCTTTTTTTATTGTTACATAATTCATTTTTTAGGTGATTTTTTTTTGTGGTAGTTTTTGGCTAGTTTTTGGCAATACCCCCAAAATAATTTAATGAATATATCCATCTTTCACCACTGCCACACGATCACCCTGGACAGATATATCTGTCCTTCACTGCTGAGTGCTTAAAACCTGTCAAACTGTCTATTATTCCAAATCTGGACACTTGTCAATTTATCCGTGCAACCTCCCCACTTGATTATTTGCCCTCCTAAAGCCATCCAGTGACAAAGTAAGCAAGTTTTACCAACTCGACGATTAGAGGGCTCTGTACCCTTGCCCGTATTCTCACAATATCTTTATAATTAATTAGTCATATCATAGTCCAATTAAAAACTGGCATTATAATTTTTATTAATAAATATATTATAGTGTCAATTATAGTATAAAACAATTGATTTTATTATTAAAGAAAATAGAATACTTACTAAATGCATTTTAACATTTCATTAAATCAAAATATTATATTTTAAATTAATAAAGAATATCAAACTGTTGGAATTATTTAAAATTCCTTTCGATGCTTCTAAATTAAAAAATCCATTCTAATAATTAAATTATTTAAAAATGATGACATCATCTACCTTTAATGCAAATTTATATTGTAATTCAAAAATTATAACTTAAAAAAGCCCATAAATAATCTAGTAGTTGCTTTGGATTATTCATACATAATTCAGGACACTGTTTATATTTGTTATTTATGAAATCATAAACAACAAATTAAACATTTAAATTAAATCAAAATAAAAAAAAAATAAAATAAATTTTTTTTTTTTTATATTCGAATGTTCTTAGCCTGACGATGGCCAACTGATTTGGCTGAAAACGTTTGCGTTAGATTAAATTTTTTCTCAGCAAATTAAGGTGTTGTGTTTTTTATTTAACAAATTAAACTCCAAAAATATGATTAAGATAAAGTTATTTTCAGATATCCCATATACAGTATATAATAAATAGTGTGTAAAATCTTTTTAAAACATATATATATTTGCGTCTATATATTTTTTGACTCCCTGTTCTTTATATATAATCTGCTAATATGAACAATCTCCATACAATAATTAGTTTAGATTAGTAACAGTGCAGTGTATAAAATCTAATAAAACCACTCAGAAAATAAAAAATAAGTTTTAAATCTTCACCTTTATTGTAGCATATTTATTTGTTATATTAGTTATTGTATTTAGTATATTTATTTTAGTAAATGTGGGAGTCCAAAATATTTTGTCTGTTATATAATTTATTTTTGACTTTAATTCTATTACTCAAACCAAAATCTCCTTCAATTTAAATGTTACAGGATATGAATAACAAAAAAGGATCCTCAATAAAAACAGAGAAAAAGGAAGGGTGCAAATGGACCTGAGCAATGTGATAGAATCAAACTGTGTAGAACTTTAAGCCATGACTATCCATCACAACAAGCCATCAACTCTGCAATCAACATCCATATCATCATCATCATCATCATCAGTCAATTACCGTACAGACAACCTACCTCTAGGCCTTCACCCTTTATCTTATATTTGATGTTAACTGGTAACTCAAATTATGTAAACTAACTCTCTTTCTCTCATGATTGAGATCTCATATTCACCATTTCATCATATAAATAAATCTGGAGATTAAGTGTGTGCTATTTCTTTTAGAACCTATATAACATTAACCTTTAATCAAGACAAGTCATTGTGTGTTGAGGTTTTCATAGGACAACTACTTGGGTCTGACCACATTCAACATATCAAAGTGCATATATATTATATGAGAGATTTTGCATATGTTTGTATTTAGTGTAAAAATGAAAGATGACAACTTTACAAGATCACCATCAAATTTTCAGTTTAAATATACAATCTACCTACATAAAATTCATATTGCAAGTGCAGTATTTGATATTTTGTTTGATAATTTAATGTGTGCCCTGCCAATTTGTCTGAACACATACAAAAGAAAAAAATTAATTAAAATTATATCATTTGTTCTCTATTAAATTTATACAGTGTAGAGTGTCAATTATCTGAATCAATTGAGAACTGGGGTTGTTTGGAAAATCGATTTTTCAGATAACTGATTATGTACAAAAAAAATACATTATTAATATAGTATATTAGTATATCCCAATAATAGTATATTAATATATCCCCTGTTTAGATTTTTCTCTGTTGTGTGTCATTTTGCGTTGAATTTTCGTCGATGTTAAGCCTAATGAAAATTTTTATAATAATTGTGGCTATTGTATCATTAAAAATTATTTTTTTATTTTGAACAAGCAAAATAAATATATTGAAAAAAATAAAAACAAAAATTATACTTTAGAAGTTAATCTAGTATCAAAAACGTTCAATTCAACAGGACACAGTCCAAGTGGAATGCTTTCGGTTAACTGATGTTTTGGTTGATTGGCATTTGGATAATCGACACTCTACTGTAATTTGTAGTATAGTTTTATAACAATTTATTTTATTATTGATGAAAAATTAGAATACTTACTAAACTCAACTTTTGTCTTAGTGCACGAAAATCATTTATGGATTTGACTACTCTCCAACCTTCAGAGATATCATTATTAATAATTACAGGATCACTTCCCAAATGAACAACAACTGTGCATTGAGTAATTGCTTTTTCAGTTTCTTTTTTTATCTAAAAATTTTTTTAAACCATCAATTTTTATATACAAAAGTAAAATGAAATATTATATTAAAATCTGATTAATATATACAAAAAAATACAAAAAAAAATCCGATTTACTTCAACTTTTTCAACACTGGCTTTCCAATATCCTAAATGTTCCATCCAAGTTGTTGTCATTATAATATGAGATTCCAAATGATATCTTTCTATCTTCATATCCTCTATCTCTTTTTCTAATACAGAAATCATCTAAAAGCAAATTAGAATAGCTTTTTTTAATTATTTTATTTTACTAAAATAAAAAAATTAACTAAACATGGATACATTTGTATAATATGATAATTTAAATATTTAATGCATTTTACATACCTTTATATCAGATTTTTGTGTGTTGTGAATAGCTTGTAAGGCTTGTCTTTTAATTGATAATTTTTCATCTAATTGTCCTAATTGTAGTTTTAAAAAATGGGAATGTTCACTAAGTGACATTGGAGAAGTTTCTTCTAATAAGTCATCATGGTGAGAACTATTTGGCAGTTCTGATTCATAAACTTCTGATTCATTGCTTGCTATAAAAAGTTTTATTTGTAAATTAAATTATAGTTTAGTATACAAATTAAACTTAATGATAAAAATTTTATAATAAATCTCACATTCAGCCATATGTGCAAAATCAATACCAGCCTTTTCAGCATTAGAAATCATTAAATCATAAATTTCACTAACAATGAAAGACGGATAGAAACGCTCTTCTAATAACTTATAAACATCATCTTGAGCTTGAAAAAATGCTTCTGGTCCCTAAATATATAAATTACATATACACATAAAATACATATTTAATTAATAAAAATATGTAAAATAATTTATATATTACATATGTCTATAAAAATTTTTTAACAACTACATAATAAATATTAATTAATATTTAATTAATAAATTATAAGTAATGATGTGGGCTCCAAATGGACCCGAGGTATTCATCATAGGATCAAATAAAGTCTTCCTATCAAAGAATAATGTTTTTATTTTAATTTTTTTTTATATTTTATTAAAAACAAAAACATGAAAGAAACAGGACTATCCACTGCTTTTAGGTTTCTTTTCTATCTGATTTAAGCAGTTAGATATAACAAAAACACTAAAAAGGAAACATTATACATTAAAAATAAATTTACAATTAATAAGAAATTCAGATCTTACTCTATATTTTTAAAATTATGTAAAATTTTCCATCGCTTTATCTTATGTATAAAATATGTAAATAGAATAACATTAAATAAATACTAAATACTTACCTTATTAGCCATCATAAATGACTCTATTCCCTTTAAAATATTTTTTGACAACTTTACACTGCTATTTGGATTATTGATATATAACTGAACTATTTCATTTCCAAGCTGATGCCATTTATTCTATAAAATAAATCATGTTATTTAATTTTTAAAGTCCAGAATCAAATGATTTATTCNATAGTTTGTCAAATTTTTATTCATAAAAATGCAGTTTCAACTGGATTTTATAAAATAAAAAGCAGTTGAAACTGCTTTTTATTTTATAAAATCCGTCTTCTTGCGCCATCAGAGAGCCTTTTAAACAATAGATAGTCTATTAGCGTTGGTCAGTAGTAGTCCAAATTTAATACAAACATTTGTTTTTTGAAAATTTGATCACGATTTAAATACAGTATTTACTTTTAATATTACCGATATTTCATCGAAAAGAAAACGTGTTGTATTATCATTAAAAGACAAATTAAAGTATTTGTTTCCATTATCCGGATTTTTCCTTATCCGGACTACCTTTATCCCCAATTAGTCCGGATAATCGAGGTTCTACTGTATGTAAATAGAATAACATTAAATAAATACTAAATACTTACCTTATTAGCCATCATAAATGACTCTATTCCCTTTAAAATATTTTTTGACAACTTTACACTGCTATTTGGATTATTGATATATAACTGAACTATTTCATTTCCAAGCTGATGCCATTTATTCTATAAAATAAATCATGTTATTTAATTTTTAAAGTCCAGAATCAAATGATTTATTCTAATTTTAATGAAAAGAAACGTATACATCATTAAAAATAGAAATTCACACTGCTTTTTCAGTTAGACAAATATTTTATTATACGTAAAAACATTTTCATCTTATTAGATCAGCTTCAGTTACAGAATTCTTATAATGGAACAGCAAGTAGCAGTTTAAATCAAAACTGTTATTTGATTCTGTAGATAATACTTCTAATTAATTCAACTACAATATTAGTTGAATTAATTAGAAGTATAGTCTACAGAATCAAATAACAGTTTTGATTTAAACTGCTACTTGCTGTTCCATTATAAGAATTCTGTAACTGAAGCTGATCTAATAAGATGAAAATGTTTTTACGTATAATAAAATATTTGTCTAACTGAAAAAGCAGTGTGAATTTCTATTTTTAATGATGTATACGTTTCTTTTCATTAAAATTAGAATAAATCATTTGATTCTGGACTTTAAAAATTAAATAACATGATTTATTTTATAGAATAAATGGCATCAGCTTGGAAATGAAATAGTTCAGTTATATATCAATAATCCAAATAGCAGTGTAAAGTTGTCAAAAAATATTTTAAAGGGAATAGAGTCATTTATGATGGCTAATAAGGTAAGTATTTAGTATTTATTTAATGTTATTCTATTTACATATAGTAGAACCTCGATNTAATCAAAAATACTTTAATTTACCTTATCAGAATGTTTCATCTCTTCTACAGCTTCCCAGAACCTAAGTATTAAAACAAATTTTTAAAATAAACTTGGAGAAATTAATGAATTTGTAAAACTCTTAAGTACTTCCAAATAATAAATGTAACTAATTATTATAATTATTTAATTATATTCATTACAAATAAAATAATAACCAATGATAATCTAATATTAAAACTCATCATTACCATGTTTTAATTATCATCATCAAAGCAGAAAAAGTATTCAATGTAAATTCATTTTAACAATTATTTTGTTTAATCTTTAATATGTATAAATTGTTATTACTATTTTTTAAATCTAAATGTGATATAAAAATCAATCGGTACATCATGATTTTCAAGGTTACGATTATACTTAAGCTTTCCAAAATATACAAAATAAATTTGTTTATGGTCAATTTGGACTAAATCATCTTCAAATCAATTGGTTACTATACACCAAAAGTCAGAGTTACTAAATTATATTAGGTTTCTGTTTCATAATTAAAAAAATTATTCATAATTAGAATAATTTGGTATTATAATTTAATACCATTTAGCAAAAATATAGTTTAAAGCATGATTTAAATGTGAAAATTGTGAATATTGAGAACTGCAGTTACTAGAATAAAGCTCAATAATTGAAAGATGTATAACAAAGTTAAAAAAGAACAATTTGCTTAATAATAATAAAAAAAAGTGTGGGACATAGAATTTTTAATTATTAAGAAAAGTTAGTATGTGCCATTATAGATGTACAACAACAGAAAAACTAAGAACACAAAGTTATCTAGTAAAAATGTTAATTATATACAGGATTTTTCATTAAGAGTGATAGAACTTTTAAATTGTCATGGGTGCCTTAGTTTTTATTTGATTGTAAGGGTAATTTACATATCTGTTCTGTAATGTTTGGCAAATCATTGTAATATTTACAGTTCCCCAATGTGTTGAAATCATTAATAGTTATTATCAGAAGTCTTGTTCAATTCAGTCAATGTTTCATGCATTTTATTTGATTTATGATCAACATAACTCTCAATACATCATTTAGTAAAAAAATTCAAAGAAACTGGATCAGTTATTGATGCATGTACTCCAACACAAAGTTCAGTGGCAGAATTATTTTGAAAAATTCAGCTGTTAACTGATTTTTGTAACAGGATCATAAAAAATTGGGGTTAATCGTATTCACTCTGTCAAACACAATCATAGGGCCATTTAAATATTATTTTCATATGTAATGCCACTAAATATACTATAAAATAAAACAATTACACCATATTATCTTTTGTAGTTTTCATTTTATTTCAATTTATAGTTCTATATCACCCTTATTAGAAAAGCCTGTATATATATATATTAATTTAGCAATCATTGTCACTGTAAGCAATCTGTAATCAATTAACAATTGAACTATTATCATCTATGGGTGCATTTACTTTTTGCTAGCTTCCAAGCTTGCAGAGCTGACACCTAGTGCAGCCTGACATCATACTAGCACCCTCATAAAAGTATACACAGTAATGGATGCTGCCATCTTTGAACAAACTCCAAGCTTGTTGTAAATTCTCCGAGCACACTGAGTGTGCTAGAAATGCTAGTAATGACATCATGGGTGTGAAAAGTAAACACCGTGCTCATTGGTAGCTAACAAAGGGTATACAGGCTGAATGCACTAGGGACGAGATGGAGCTGAAAGTAAATGCACCCTATAGTAATTCCAGAATATGGAATTGACCATATGACAAATAACTAAACTTAGATTATTGTAGAACAGTTTCAATAATAATAATAAATAAATTGCTAAAGTTTTTTTTTTGATAAAAAAAAAATTATTGAAAAGTGCTCATTTATTCTCATGAAAAGATACCATTATGATCTGGGTTATTTTTTTAAATGCTGATATTATATTCAGTCAGCGAGGATGAGCTAAGTCAAGGTCAAAAATGTTTCTGATTAAGTATCTTTTTGGTAACCAAAACTTTAGTAGTTTATTTTATTATTATTATAATGGTGCAAAGTTTTGTTGACTTTCATGACAGTTTCAATTTTATACATTTACATAAAATCAGAAAATACATAGTATAATTTCATCCTATCAAAAAAGGCCATTGATGTCCATTCCTGTGGTTGATGAATATATAATCTATCAGAAATATATAGTATACTTTTAGATAGGTCGTCAAATTATAATAAGCTTTATACTTCTTAATAGTGATTATTTCAAATTACATATTATAATTGATAATAAAATGAAGATCAAAAATGTAAATGATCAGTAAGATCTTAAAATACTTTTCAATATTCTTAAAACTAAAATAATGGACAGAAAAAACTTGCACTTTATTCAAATAAAGCATAAAACAATAGTATTGTAGTTTCCAAACACTTTTGGACTTTAATTCATCATCAAAAGATATGCCCATAACAAAAAAAATGATGATGAACTGAATAAGTCCAAAAACACTTGGAAATAAATATTTGTTTTATGTTTCACTTCAATAAAGCTGTTCTTCAGTTCTTGCATGTTATTTGAAGTTTCAAATGTTACCACATTTGAAACTTCTGATACAATAATGAATCAAT
Source organism: Centruroides sculpturatus (assembly GCF_000671375.1). Taxonomy (NCBI): domain Eukaryota; kingdom Metazoa; phylum Arthropoda; class Arachnida; order Scorpiones; family Buthidae; genus Centruroides; species Centruroides sculpturatus. The sequence continues at coordinate 63,772 of NW_019384467.1, forward strand.
CTTACCCTATTAAAGAATAACTTTCTTCTTTTTCAAGATACTTGGTAAAATATTCTCTGCAATATGGTGTTTCCATAATAACTGAATGAGATAACACTTTTCCAGTGATAGGAGATACATCTGTTGGCAATAGGCTCTCTTTAAAAGAAGTATAATTGGTCCCACCGAGTGCTTTAATATTTTTTTCGCAAAGTGACTTGGCATATTGAAGCTAATAAAAATTTTAAAAATTCTTTTATATTTTTAATTTTATTAAAAATTAAATTAAATGTTAATTTAAATAGTCAAAAGAATACTAGTTTATTTCAAAATCAAGGATGAATACTAATACTGATCTAATATGGATACATCAGCATATTGCAATGTTTCCTGTATCAGAATTAATAAGCTCCAAATACTTTTAAAATGCAGTCTATTTTAAATAAACTTAGATAAGTTTATTTAAAATAGACTGCATTTTAAAGGTATTTGGAGCTTATTAATTGGTTATAGTAATGCAGGTAGAGATTTAGTTCCTGTATCAGAATTGATTGGTTTTACAAACTGATGCTATGATCTCTTTTTCTTTATTTTTTCAAAATTTACTATGGAAAGAAAAAAAAGAATAGAGTATAAATTTGTAAAACAAATCAACACTGATATATTGGGAACATTTCAAAAAGCCAATATATCAGTTTCAGCTATATCTCTAATCAAAATTATGATAATATTTTAAAGTTAGTATTGATTTATGAAATTTGGATAAGCCAGTACTTGTAAAAGAATGTATAGTATCTATGTTAAGGTTATTAGAACAAATTTATATATCTGGGTAGCTAAATATATAAAAATAATAAATTAAAATGATGCAAAGCTAAATGCACAAGCGTTTGAAACACATTATAAGTACAATTGTTTTTGCTAAAATTGCTTACAGGCTTTAGATGATAATAAATAACCTAATTGTCTGCAAATAAATTTTTGGTATTTTGCAAATGCGTAGTCATCAGCAGAATAATTTTACAGTTTATTTTTTAAACTAGCAAATTAAAAACTATACTTTATTTTTTATATTTTAAGAATCCAGTTAAAAATTCACACATTTGCTTAATATTTACTTTCAATTTTAAATTATCATATTTTAAAATCTGTACTGTAAGGTGTTCCAAAACAGAATAGTTAAATTTGTAAGCAAATTTGTAAGTTTAAATTAATGATGGCTCAAGTAGAGCCAAAAGTATTTTTAAAAAATAATATTTGGTAGACAAAAGAAGAAATTATAGTTTTAATAAAAATTATTGCCAGGATAATAAGTATGAACTTAGACATTTATAAAAAGTTCTCAATGGATAAACTTTAAAAGTGTCTATAAATATAATAAACATCTCAAAGCCCTATGCATTGATACTAAACCAAACGATCACTGTAATCAATTGGGCAATTATTCTGCTATTATTATTAATTAGATACAGTGAAACCTCGGTTAACGAACGCCATAGTTAATGACCAAATTGGTTAACAAACCTTTATTTTGCAAAAATTTTGTCTTGGATAAGAGATGAAATTCAGATAATGAACATAATGGTTTTTTGTGTCAAAATCAGAGGTAGATGATGCAGATGTGGAGGAATAGATAAATGAACATCAAAATGAACTAACCACAAAAGAGCTGGTTGCCTTGCAGGAAGAACAGGTGAAAGTCTTACAAGAACAGCATTCGTCAGATGAAGAGAAGGTTAGGAAGAAATCACCAGTGCTGAGATCAAGGAAATTTGCAGAAAATGGAATGATATGCAGGAATTTATTGAGAAATTCCATTTTAGAAAAATTTTGATTAAAAGAGTAAGACAATCAACTTTAGATCACTTTCTTGTTTCTCATCAAAAGAAACCTCAACTCAAAGAATCTCCCAATGAAGTGCTACCCGATATTTTTATGGAAGGGAATTCCCCTTCTAAGCATTAAGCTCTGTTCATCTCCACTTTGCCATCAACTACAACAAATGATGGCATATACTTTATTAAATATTTTATTAATTTTATTATTTTATTTTATTTTATTAAATAACATTTACATATTTGTTGCTGTAATGATAGATAATATGTTTTCCTATATTTCCATCAAAGAAAACTCATTTTATAAATAAAATTACAAAAATTCTGGAGGCTAGAATGGATAAATTGTATTTGCATTAATTTCTATGGGAAAAATTGCTTTGGTTAATGAACAGAGTCACGGAACTGATTAAGTTCATTAACCAAGGTTCCACTGTATTAAGTAATTTGGTATTAGAGATAGACATTACATAGTCCTGTGCTGGTGCTGTAAGTGTTAATGGTTATATCTAGGTATAAATATGTCTTGAAATGAACAGAAGTATGGATAGCATAACTACCAGTGCACCACAGTGTAAGCAGAAGTTCTAAGTTCAAATCCTGCTCTGGGCTAGTTCTTTCCTTCCAGAGTGTTTCAAATTATTTAATAAATTATTAATTATAATTATTAATTTAGATAAGAGATGGTACCTAATGTCTACCTCTAATACCAAATTACTTAACATCTAATTACTAATAATAGTAAAATACTAGCCTGATTAATTATGTTGGGGTCCCTTATTCTTATTTCCTGATGGTGTATGAAAAGGGACTATCAGTTTCATGCAAAGTCAATCTTTATTTGGAGTCTTCTTGTTACAATCTTTTCTCTAAATTCATACTTATATCTCAGCTATAATTTTTATTAAATGTATAATTTTTTATAATTGATTGTGCTGCCAGAGGAAAAATTGTAACATTTTTTCATGTTAAGGCAGATGGTAAGCCTCCAAATAAAGATAAACTCCACCATTAAACTGTGATAATTCTAGGGGTTTTCTGATTCAAACCCCACTTCCGCTGCACCAATTTGTGAGCCACCGGAAGGGAAGAGAAGTCCTCTCCTTCCGGTCACTGGTCGGTGACCGACTTTCTTGTCAGGGATGGTAGTAACGTTCGGTTACGCGTTACGCGAGTGGAGGAGAGTTACGGGGCTGACGATAAGGCGTTGGCATAGTCGAATAAAGACACCATTTTTCTAAACTAACAATTTATTACAGACAAATAATAAAACAAACGTTCTAACACAAGAAGTCTCATTCGCGTACGAGAGAGAGAGCTTACAATAAAGCGTTCATACCTCTTGCGATGATATCGAAGGTCTTTAATTTCTGAAAAGCGGGATCCAAGTTGAAGGTTGGAATCGAAGGTCTTCTAATATGTGGTGCGGCCAGTTAGAGGGAAGCGAAATTCTATCTTGATGGTGCGATGGCGACTTCTTGATTAGCGACTCCCCGGAGAGGGGGAAGGAGGATGGCTTTTATACCTTTTTGGTGGGAAAATTCGTCAGGTGATCAATTGTTTTAGCAGGTGTGGGGTTAAAGGTGGTGTTAGAATGACAACAATATGACGAATTTCGCCGATAACTGTAAACTATATACGGTTTGATCGTGAGAATGTTTATAGTTAAACAAAAAGAGTTATAATTCTCTCATGTACTTTATATTTCGTTTTTGTAGGGTCAAATTCCTTTGGTTGAGGGCATTTTTATTTTAAACTTATTAAACTTTTAAAGTACTAAATGCTTTTATTAACTTCGAATTTTCACAAAACTATTATTTCCTGATGTATGAAAATGGACTAACAAGGGAACTGTCGGAGTGTCTTCTAATAAATTTTAATAAAATTTAGTTAATAACTACGTTAAAAGTATACAAACTCTATTTTAAATTTGTAGCATTCACTAAAAGTGTTGATCAGAGTTATTAGCAATCAAATGTTGCACTACTTTATAGTAGTTTAACACAGTTATGCAAATTTTTAGAAGTGAAAGGGTTGCGGAGGAAGACGGCGATATTACATTTAGAATAAATTCTGGAATTTTCAAAAATGGTTGAAGAATTAATAAAATTTTGTATACTTTTAACATGATTATTAACTAAATTTTATTAATTCTTCTCCCATTTTTGAAAATTCCAGAATTTATTCTAAATGTAATATCGCCGTCTTCCTCCGCAACCCTTTCACTTCTAAAAATTTGCGTAATTGTGTTAAACTACTATAAAGTAGTGCAACATTTGATTGCTAATAACTCTGATCAACACTTTTAGTGAATGCTACAAATTTAAAATAGAGTTTGTATACTTTTAACGTAGTTATTAAGTAAATTTTATTAAAATTTACTAGAAGACTCTCCGACAGTTCCCTTGTAAGAGTAAAGGACACTTTTAAAGTTTGTCAATGAGAATTTTTGTAAATTTTCTAAGTTCACAATTGTACTCTATTTAATTGTATATTTTAAATTTGTAAACAATTACAAACATAATTAAACATAAAATTTAATCCTTTGGAATATAATTTTAATAAAATATTAAAATTTTTTATAAATAAAACATTAAATTTCTAAAAATAATTTACAAATTACAAAAATACTTAAAATAAATAAGACTTGCTTCACATAATCATATAAATATATCACTTATTGGATCCATATTCTTTAGACTTCTTGCCTTCTAGAAAACAAGTTAAAACTACAATATTGGAAAAAAGTCTAACTCATATCAGCTTTCTAGAGCATTTTTAGTTGAATTGAATATACACTAAATAATCATAACTTAAATAGTGAATAAGCATAATTAAATGCTGTTGAATTAATAAATATTATCTAGATTCCCTAGATTCTTTTGCATTGTAGGTCAAATATACTTTATAATTATTACTTTTGTTTTAGTTATTGAGACAGAAAAGGATTGACAAATAGATTTACTGAATGAAAATTCTATCAATGTAGTAAATGATACACTATAATCAATAATTTCTGTTATATAATAGCCTATTACATAAGTTTTAAGTACCAAGTACTTTGTATCTTGCTTAATCATTTTTTTTAATCACTAAATATCAGAATTAGCAATAGTTTAGAAAATTATCAACATTATCATAAGTCATAGTTAAATAGACCAGATCAACATAACACTGAGCCAGTTATGATTATTGCACCATTGGCTCATGGCATTGCCAAGTTTGACTCATATATCATCAAATTCCTCATACTAATATATTAAAGCTTCTTGTCTCAATTAATATTAATAAAGTTATCAACACAATAATATCCTTAATGATTGAATTAAATGTGACTCTAATCATTGGTTAGAGATATAGCATGATAACTCACTGAGTAATGCCAGCAGAGGATGTCAAAGTGCATCCATCCCCCTTGGCCTATAAAAAAAAACGCTGTCTGTAGTTGACACGTCGAAGAGAGACATTGTATCACTAGAGATGCCTTTACGTCATAATATTTACTCAAATGAAAGTAGAATTCTTCTTTGATTTGATCATCCAATATAATCATAAGAAGAAATAATAAATATATAATTAAAAATATTATCTTACTTGATTAATATATCGCTTTAGGTTTCTTGCTTGTAGTAAATCCCCTTTTGCTTTTGTTTGTGGGCTGAACTCTTTATCTATAAAGATTAAAATTATTCAAGTAAAATTACTTTCACACGTGATTACTATGATTGACATAAGTAAATGCAAAATATTTTACTATTTTGCATTTACTTATTTTTTCTGTGTAAAATCCATATCAGAATAATTGTCTATTTCATTTACATAAATTTCACTGAAAATTATTACAACAAATATACTGTACTATTTTTATGATGTATTGTTTCATTTTAATCATTTTAATGATGCAGCATCTATTTTTCTCATTCTGCAACAAGAATGAGAAAAATAATTACATAAAGTTCACTATAAACATTAATTTAATATTGTGATTCCACCCTTAAAATATTGTTCACTTACATATGTAAAACTTTTTTTGATATTTTTAAAATATTTTATGTTCTTTTCAATCTAAACCAAGTACACTCATTGCCATAAAAATTAACACACCAAGGAGTTGTAATGTCACTGCAAAACTTGGCATGAAGATAAATCTCAAACAGATAAGAAAGTAATTATAGATATAGCATGATGGCTCATTGCATAATGTCAGCAGAAGATGTCAAAGTGCATCTCTCTTGGCCTATAAAAAAGAACACAAATGCATCCTGTCTGTAGTTTACCTATTGTAAAGACACTGTATCACTGAGATGCCTTTACATCATAATTGAAGATCATATGAACAACTAACTGAGTTTGAGAGGAGATGGATCATTGGGTTGAGAGGAGATGGATGGTCATCTTGCTGAATAGCCTGCCACTAAACTGTTCTGACAACACTGTGAGCAGGTGTTGGGACCAGTGAACGAGAGAAAGCTCACACACATGGTGCCCAGGTTCAAGATGCCCTTGGCAGACCACTAGACTAAGAGGACTGCTGGTCTTCTGACAACACTCCACAGCTAACTGTATCATTGCCATCAATACATAGGTGGCACCATCATTACAGGCCCATGTCTGTCCATACCATTTCAAGGCACTTGGGTGAGGAACATTTGATAATGCAGCAGCCATTATGGAAAATATGGATAGTTTCCTATAGAAATTCCTGCTGAAAAGTATCCCTTTTGAGCGTGATGGCTTTGACATGGCTAATCATCACTCCTCCTCATGTTTTGTCTGTAATCTTAAAATTTTGGATAATGATTTACTTTTGTGCTCAGTATTTGAAAAATGCTCATTTTTATTGTTATGGTGTTGGTTATGCTACTTTCCATAAATTTAGTAAAACTTATAAAAAAAAGTTGGAAATGTGGATCTTGTAGATCAGTGAAGACTACAAAAGGAAATGTAAATTCAACTTTGGAATTGGGACAAGATAATGATTTAGGTGAGCAACTTTACTTTATCTCTCCAGTTAGTAACAAACTGATTGATTGTAATAATAAGCAATGTAACCTAGTGCTCACTCCAATGACACCCAAGTGTAACAAGTCAACCCAGTTTGATAAATTATTTTTAGAAATTAAACAAATTTATAATTTATCTGGAGAATATAAATCAAACAAATAAAAGCATAAAGGATTTGATTCAATTTTTATCAGATAAATTTGATAAAATTAATGACCATATTAACTCTCTAGAGATAAACAATAAAAGACTTTTTACTGATATTTCAGATTTAAAATAAAAAAATTCTACAATGAAACGAGAATTAAATATAACACAAGAAAAATTAAGGTCTATGGAGCAAGATGTTAATAATTCAAGTTTAGAAATTGCTGGACTTCCTACTTTGTTAAATAAAAATTTAATTGATATTGTTTATAAAGTAATGACATATGTGGATAATATATTTGATTAATTATCTATTGTAAATGCCTATAGGCCTAAACTCCTTTCAAGAAAAAGAAATTCAATGCCATGTAAATTAAAGCCGACTATAGTGAAATTAGCTAATATTATATTGATAAAATTAAAAAAAATAAACTCAACATTACTTCTAATGCATGTAATATAATTAATGAAGAACATAAAATTTATATAAATGATCATCTTACACCATATGATAGAAATCTTTTTTTTTTTTTTATAAAATTAGAGTTTTAAAGAAGGAGGGGGAAATATTAAATACTTGAACTAAAAATGGTATAATTTACATAAAGATTAATGCAACCTCTCCACCTTCACAAGTGTCTATGTTAGAGTATATTGACAGTTTATTTCCTGATGGAAGATCTATTAAAAATAACTAATTTTGATAGGGATGGACTCTATATATTTTATAGTAATGTAAGATGTTTAAATAATAAATATTAGGAGATAAATTATATTATTTCTGGATATGACAATATCTGTCAATAAAATTTTGATTGTGATTGTTTACCGATCTCCGGCTTCAAACTACAGTTTATTTTTCGATGTAGTAAATTTTATAATTCATTTCAGTATTATTAAAGTAAGGGACTATAAATTACTTATCATTAGCGATTTTAATATAGATCTACTTAAAGATTCTTTGATAAGTACTTGTGACTTGTTAAACTTTTGTTTTTCTGAAAATTTATCTCTTTTGACTGATCAGAGGCAACCAACCAGATTTGATAAAGATACTCACTCCTTGATTGACTTCAGGTTAATCAATGTTGGTGAGACAAAATTTTTAATTCACCAGGATTTATTGTCGGATCATATGCCTACAGTTTTCTTTCTCCCGAGGAAATATATGGAAATAGGTAGTAATTTGTTAAAAACACATAGGAAAATAAATAATATGTCAATACTTCTTTTACGTAATGCACTGTCAGCTTGTTTCGCTTGGGATTACTATTATTCCTCAGATCTTTCTGTTAACCAATTGATGGATTACTTTCAGGATATCTGCAGATTTTTATTAATAAATATCTTCCCATTATAACACTAAATAAGAAAACCAAGATAAAGCAAAAGGCATTTTTGGCAAAAATTATTTCAAGTGATACAATAAAGTTAATTAGCTGAAAGAAGAGGTTGTTCAAGCAACTAAACAAGTGTTGTATTTCAGGAGATCGATGTGCAAGAATATTAATGGAAGTGAGAAGGATATCCAAGGATATTAAAAATAAAATTAGGAAAGAAGAGGTAGATTACTATGACAGACAATTCTCTAATATACATTCCTTGATAGAGTTTTGGCAGGAGATTAAACATCTGCCTATCGATGTAGTTAAAACACAGGACATACAAATTAATCAGTTGAAGTATAATGGAAAAACTTCTCAAAATGAAGAAAAACTAAGTACTATTTTTGCTAATCACTATAGACAGATGGGAGGTTTTGTCATATCAACCTTAAAAACTAATTCTTCCTCACATTCCTCTTCATGTGGTATGGTTGATTCTTTTGCTTTGAATGAAACTTCTCCTAAAGAGATTTTTTATTATATTATGAGGGTAAAAGCTAATACTCCAGACATTGATAAGTTAAATATATTTATTCTAAGACAAATAGCTGATATTATCACTTTACCATTATCTTATTTAATTAATAAATCCTTCAAGTGTGGGAGGTTTCAGGAGAAGCTCAAACACAATCTTGTAATACTAATATTTAAAAATAAAGGATTTGAACAGGACTTGGAGAGCTATCATCTGATTACTATCATTCAGAGTATAACTAAAATAATTGAAATGGCTTTCTATAAGAGATGTTTTGGATTTGTTAATAAATATAATATTATATCTAATAACCAGTATGGTTTTAAAAGAGATGCCTCTACAATTGATGCATAAACTCATCTTAAACAATATATTATTGAAGATCTCAATAATTCAAATATAGTGACAGCAGTGTTTATCAACCTAAGGCTTTTGATAGCATAGCTATCAGAGTATTAAAACAAAAATTGTTTAAAGTCGGATTGAAAGGAGTGCCATTGGAGAGCTGATATCCTATTTATCAAATCATATGTTCTGTACTATGTTAAGGTAAAAAATTCAATATCTAAACCTTTTCAAGTGAATAAAGGTGTCCCACAGAGATCCATTCTGGGATCTTTACATTTTTAATATTTACATAAATGATATTATAGAAACTATTCCTGAAAATAATAATATATTGTATGCAATTATATTGTTATAACCTATGCAGATTGGAATCTTAAATTAATTGAAAATAATATAAATTCATTGCTGGCTAAATTAAGTAAATATATGGCAAATAATAACTTTAGAATAAATGAGAATAAAACAAAATATATTTGTTTGTCAAATAAAAACAAAAAAGTCAATTTAGATGATATACAAGTAAGAATTAATAATAAATGTATTCAAAGAGTTAATACTGTAAAATATTTGGGTATTGAAATTGATGATAAATTACAATGGAACAATCATATAAATAATCTAACACTGTCTTTATTTAAAGCTGTCTAAAAACAAGTTCTTTTAGACAGCTTTAAACTAATAAAGGTTGGCAGGAAAGAATCTTATATAAGTGATGAGTTAAATAAACACTCTAGGCCCTCTAACTACAACTATCAATGGGAAAATAATTTGATTCTACCAAAATTTAAGCACTGTTTTGGCCAAGATGCACCAATCTACCAATTCATATATAACTGCAATGCTTTAAAAGAAGAATGTAAAGATCTGAGAACTTATGGGCAATTTAAACAAGTTGTTAAAAAATGGAATGGAATGGAATTCATTCTCAAGAAAAATTTTTAAAGCATAAATTATTACCTTATAATAAAATATCTAAGAATAAAACAATAAAAATGATTTAAATATTTTAATAAATAATAAAATAAAAAATTTAAGTTAAAAATGCATTAGTTTATATATAAACTAATGCATTTTTAACTGAAATATATACATACAGGTTATTTTATAAATAAGTTACATGAGATTAAAGTTTTTATAAATCATTTAAATATTTTTGAAGCCAAAACTTATACATGTAGTACAAGGACAATCAGATAGACAAGGTAGTTAAAGATTCAACCTTCTGCTCTAGAGACTTACAAATGAATCTGGGAAAGTAACTAACTCCCCAGATATTTTTCATAAGTAGTCTTGTTCCAAATACGTTGGGCCCTATCCCCTTTACCACTTGGCTACCAAATTGTGGACCTAGCCAAACCAACAACAGGTATGAAAAAAAAAATCTTAGAACATACAAGGCTGAGAGAGCCATAAATAAAATTTACATAAATATATATATATACATACATACAGTGGGTGATTGGTTACTGAACATAATCTGTTCCAAGACTTTGTTCGCTATCCAAATTGTTCGTTAACCGATTATCGATTTACCATAGGTTTCTATGGGAATTTGATTAATTCGTTCTGGAGACTCCCAAAAAATAAAAAATATATACTTTCTTACNAGTACAAAACAATGTACCGACTCAACTAATAAAGGAATTTGGTGGAAAACTATATATATATATATAAATTCACTGAATTACTGCAACTATGATATAGCATGAAACAGATGCACCATTATGCCATTACAGCAACAGGTAGCACATAGCACTTGTCTACATGGAGTGTAGTAGTGTTTTGCCCCCATACATCATACTTTTCCTGTTAGCAATAGAGTCATGTTGGTCATCTATCTAACTCCATTAGGGGGGAATTTTGAACCTAAGTAACACTACTTCTGTTCCAAACTGGAAGTACATATAAAGTTAATCTGGGCGTCTTGGTTTAAGCTTTCCAGATCTGGTCTCAACTTTCATCTATCTAACTCCTTTCATGAGATTAAGGAAGGACGGACAGACAGACAGAATGACAGTCAAAATTTACAGGTCCACAATTTTTTCAAATTGCAGCCCAATAATTTTTCTATAAATGCAATATTTACAAGAACACACTTCCTGCATAGTTTATACAATCTTTTGCCAAAATTTAAACACTTTATTATCAAATAAAAAGCAATTATTCTCAATTTTTATAAGGTTTTTTTTATTTAAATAAGTCTCATATATGAAGTCTTTTAAATATTAAGATTAGCAACTTTGATCACATGCCTAACATGGATTATTTTTTAAATATTAATAGTAGTATTAATATAGTCGTTAGTAGTCGTTAATTAGTATTAATTAGTAGTCGTTGAACAAACACTTTCCCAGAATGAGGCCAACTACTACTTTTGGTCAAATTACTTTGATCCCTTCTTTCTATCGGAAAAGTGGTGTGATGGCATTTGAATGGGTAAATTACATAATACAAAGTTACCGGTAAGTGCAAAATACAATTTAAGTGGTTTTCAAGAGTTTCAAGTTTAAATATTTGGTTTGTTTTTTCAAAATTTGATTTGTTGACAAATTACCATTTGATATTAGGGCCATAAATGGCACAGTTTCTTAGAGTTAACATTAGGAAAAATTATGTTATCTTAAATTTTTTAAGATATCGTATTTCCAATTGGTGTCTACTTGACCAATGAAATTGTCATTTTGTACCATCCAAGTATCGTAATAAACATGACAATGGTAGGTTGAAATAACCAAACTTTTTATATGGTTTTTGTTTTAATGTTTGTTATATCATAATATTTGATTTATATTTACAAAAGTTATCTTACGTAAGGGTTTATCACACCGAATGACCAATCTAACCTGAAATTAGTATAAAATTTTTATTTACCTAACTCTATTCCTTTAGCTTTTTTAAAATTATTTATAGCTGTAGCCTGGATAATTTCTCTCACAATGCAGTATCTAAATAAAAATAATACACACCACAGTAAATATTTTTAAGAATCAATACAGTATTTATTTTCAATTATTTTCAAAATTTTAATTTTTTGATAAATTCAAAACTCAATAAGCACATTAGTAATGAAATATATTTGACTAGAAATTAGAAGAAATATTAATTATCTAAACATACAAAACATTGCTATCTTTAAGAATACTAAAAATGGAGTTAATATTTGAAATGTTTTCAACCAGCCACCTTTAGCAAATGACACTTCATAAATGGAATAGAATATTTCAAATGACACAGAACTGATTAGAAAGCCTGTAAATGCTCATCAGTATTAGTCAATATAGTATCAGAACTAGTCATATTTATCAGAAAAATTAACAAAACATGATAATATTGTACTATATTTTGTTAATTTTTCTGATAAATGACATAATGCTGGTCAAACATCAAAGAAAAATAGCATTTGCTTATAAACAAAGGTCAATAGATTTTTTCACAAAAATTGAAGTTAAACAGAATAGTACTGATAAGCATTTACAGAATCTCTATTCAATTCTTCTTGTCATTTAAAACACATTCTATTCCATTTGTATAGTTAGTTATTTACTGAAGGTAAACAAAGTTAAGGCAAATTGCTATTTTTAATATTATCAAAAACTGTTTAACATTTTCATATGTTAAACAGTTTTTGATAATATTAAATATAGCAATTTTATTTACTTACTACATAATGTAGTAAAGTAAACAAAATTGTTAATTTTTATCCAAATTTTGATTACTTTTTCTCAAGAAAATATTAAATAGTTTTAAGGATATAGTTAATAATTAGATAATTATGGTAACTATTCTATAATCTTAATATTTTAATTTTCAAAATTAGCTTATCATTACTTAATTAAATATTATTTTCTTACTTTTTGCCTGTTAACTAAACATTAATAAATGTTTAGTTAACAGGCAAAAAGTAAACAAAAATTATACTATTATTTCTGAAATCTTTTCTAAAGTCAAAATGTCAAACCCAAAATAATTTGAAAAACTATTTAAAAATTTAAATGAGATAGTTTTCATTTTACTGATTATAATTTGTTCTGTCTTTAAATTAACTGTAAAGTGTAATTATTTTTAAATACAGTAGAGCATTGATTATCCAAATGTCAATCAACCGAAACGTCGGTTAACCAAAAGCGTTCCAGTCAGACTGTGTCCTGCTGAATCGAACATTTTTGATACTAGATTAACTTTTAAAGTATAATTATTTTTGTTTTTATATTTTTCAATATATTTATTTTGTTTGTACAAAATAAAAAATAATTTTTAAGGATACAATAGCCACGATTATTATTATAAAAATTTTCATTAGGCTTAACATCGATGAAAATTCAATGCAAAGCAACACACAAGGGAGAAAAATTTTTAAATGAAATATATTAATATACTATTATTGGGATATACTAATATACTATATTAATAATGTATTTTTTTGTACATAATCAGTTATCCGAAAAATCAATTTTCCAAACAACCCCAGTCCCCAATTGATTCGGATAATCGACGCTCTACTGTATAACATTTCCTTTTGAAACTTATTTGCTTAGTATATATTTTGATTTCTACCAATTCTTCTCAGAATTCTAAAAAAATTAGCTCAACTAAAGAAAATTTTTCTACAAAAATTTCTTGTATTACACATATGATTATTATTGCTAAAAACTCATCTCTTATTTCTTTAAATCTACATATATAAATGAGGATATTTATTTGTTTATTCGATATGCATGCTTAGGCCATTTGACCAATTGCTACAAAACTCAGCAGTTATGTTCAAATAATTCTATACAAAAAGGGGGAGGAAGGTGAAAAAGGAGGCGGAAACAGCTAAAAATTTTTACAGTTGTATTATATCAAAATCTACCTAAAAGGGAAGATTCTAGAAGATTTTAACCTTTTAATTTGTAATATATACTAGTTTATTTACAAATTAAATTACAATATAGATTTTACATGTTTTAAATTATACAAAGTGTAGCCAAAAGTTGACTGAAGAGGGGCAAAGCCCGAAACGAGTACAAAACAATGTACCGACTCAACTAATAAAGGAATTTGGTGGAAAACTATATATATATATATAAATTCACTGAATTACTGCAACTATGATATAGCATGAAACAGATGCACCATTATGCCATTACAGCAACAGGTAGCACATAGCACTTGTCTACATGGAGTGTAGTAGTGTTTTGCCCCCATACATCATACTTTTCCTGTTAGCAATAGAGTCATGTTGGTCATCTATCTAACTCCATTAGGGGGGAATTTTGAACCTAAGTAACACTACTTCTGTTCCAAACTGGAAGTACATATAAAGTTAATCTGGGCGTCTTGGTTTAAGCTTTCCAGATCTGGTCTCAACTTTCATCTATCTAACTCCTTTCATGAGATTAAGGAAGGACGGACAGACAGACAGACTGACAGTCAAAATTTACAGGTCCACAATTTTTTCAAATTGCAGCCCAATAATTTTTCTATAAATGCAATATTTACAAGAACACACTTCCTGCATAGTTTATACAATCTTTTGCCAAAATTTAAACACTTTATTATCAAATAAAAAGCAATTATTCTCAATTTTTATAAGGTTTTTTTTATTTAAATAAGTCTCATATATGAAGTCTTTTAAATATTAAGATTAGCAACTTTGATCACATGCCTAACATGGATTATTTTTTAAATATTAATAGTAGTATTAATATAGTCGTTAGTAGTCGTTAATTAGTATTAATTAGTAGTCGTTGAACAAACACTTTCCCAGAATGAGGCCAACTACTACTTTTGGTCAAATTACTTTGATCCCTTCTTTCTATCGGAAAAGTGGTGTGATGGCATTTGAATGGGTAAATTACATAATACAAAGTTACCGGTAAGTGCAAAATACAATTTAAGTGGTTTTCAAGAGTTTCAAGTTTAAATATTTGGTTTGTTTTTTCAAAATTTGATTTGTTGACAAATTACCATTTGATATTAGGGCCATAAATGGCACAGTTTCTTAGAGTTAACATTAGGAAAAATTATGTTATCTTAAATTTTTTAAGATATCGTATTTCCAATTGGTGTCTACTTGACCAATGAAATTGTCATTTTGTACCATCCAAGTATCGTAATAAACATGACAATGGTAGGTTGAAATAACCAAACTTTTTATATGGTTTTTGTTTTAATGTTTGTTATATCATAATATTTGATTTATATAACTACAAAAGTTATCTTACGTAAGGGTTTATCACACCGAATGACCAATCTAACACATTTTAAAAATTCTTTATTCCTCTACTGTACACAATTTTAAAAAAGTGTTAGATTGGTCACTCGGTGTGATAAACCCTTATGTAAGATAATCTTTGTAAATATAAATCAAATACTGTACTATAATATAATATAAGAGTTAGAAGTATGAAATAATCGAATAATCTTTATCTTTGCTGTTTTTATTTTTTTCCTGAGCAACGCTGGGCTCATCTGCTAGTTCTATATAAAACCTAATTAATATGATTTGAAATAACTAAATATTTTGAAGAAAAACTCTACATCACAGCAAACATGTTTATAAATCATTTAAATAAATTAGTATATTCTAAAATATCAAATAAATTTTACCTTATCCGTTTAATGTCTTCTACATTCCCGCAGTCTTGTATTATACGAATAAAATCTTCAAATGTTTCGGCATAAGAATATGTCCTGTTATGATGTTCCATTTCTTTTTGTTGCCATTGTAAGTATCCAATGAGTTTACGATTGATATAATCAGGATCACATATGGTGTCAATCAGATTATAGACAACTAAATGTAATTAATATAATTATGTATTAAAATAAATAAATATTAACAATAAATATGAAACCATTATTTGTGTTAAGATAATTACTCATTGAATATTTTCAGTCCTTTTCATTGACCTTCATCAGGAGATAAATTCTAAAATTTAACAAGGAAGAACAGAGTCACTTGTATTCTAAAAACTGTTTTTACAACATATCCATTTATGGAATAATACAAATTTTTAAAAATGTGCATGTAGGTTATTTTTACATATTACAAAATATCACACAATATTTGACAAAATCAAAAATATATAAAATGTCTATTACTCATAGTGAAATAACCCAAGCCTAGAAACACTCTAAATTATACTTTTCATACTTATACTCTTGCCCCTGCCATTTGCAATCTAACTACTGTCCATCTTTTAGCATTCCCTTATACCATTCACTTTTAAATTTTATTTATTAATGCTTTCCAGGCTGGTGAAACCATGGTGTTTTCTTTATAATTTACTTCTTGTTTCTGTAGCCTTATGGATGTGCTATGCTTTGGCATATTTAATCCATTGCTTATCCTGAACATTTTGGATCATTTCTGCTTGGTTCCATTCTATAGTTACAGAATCTGGTTCTGTTCTGGCATAGGTCACTAAGGTTGTAACTGGCTGCTCCTTTTGGATGTTACATTTACGTTCTTTGATCCTCTGTTTTAGTAATCTAGTAGTGGCTCCTATGTAGTATAAGTCATTAGGCCTTTTACTGACTTTTATTGGTATTCTGTATGCACCAGGAATGCATGTTGGGCACATCAGGTTGGGGTCAAAAGAAAAACAATAAAGAAAATGATAAACAAATGGAGAACAGATGACATGGAGATGAGAAGACATGATATACAGAACGAGTTTGCTGTCATTGAATACATGGTAACTCTACACAATATCTACAGAGAAATCATGATTGAAATTATTTAATTATTTATGTTTAAAAGAAATGCCATGTTATACAGAATGCTAAAAAACAACAAAGAGGCAATGACCAGAAAATGTTCGATGAGTAAATATTTTACTGCATTAATAATGGTTCTGTTGTTTTTTGTTTTGATAGTGCAGCTACAGAAAGGATTAAATAAATATTAACAATAAATATGAAACCATTATTTGTGTTAAGATAATTACTCATTGAATATTTTTTAATATATCGCTTTAGGTTTCTTGCTTGTAGTAAATCCCCTTTTGCTTTTGTTTGTGGGCTGAACTCTTTATCTATAAAGATTAAAATTATTCAAGTAAAATTACTTTCACACGTGATTACTATGATTGACATAAGTAAATGCAAAATATTTTACTATTTTGCATTTACTTATTTTTTCTGTGTAAAATCCATATCAGAATAATTGTCTATTTCATTTACATAAATTTCACTGAAAATTATTACAACAAATATACTGTACTATTTTTATGATGTATTGTTTCATTTTAATCATTTTAATGATGCAGCATCTATTTTTCTCATTCTGCAACAAGAATGAGAAAAATAATTACATAAAGTTCACTATAAACATTAATTTAATATTGTGATTCCACCCTTAAAATATTGTTCACTTACATATGTAAAACTTTTTTTGATATTTTTAAAATATTTTATGTTCTTTTCAATCTAAACCAAGTACACTCATTGCCATAAAAATTAACACACCAAGGAGTTGTAATGTCACTGCAAAACTTGGCATGAAGATAAATCTCAAACAGATAAGAAAGTAATTATAGATATAGCATGATGGCTCATTGCATAATGTCAGCAGAAGATGTCAAAGTGCATCTCTCTTGGCCTATAAAAAAGAACACAAATGCATCCTGTCTGTAGTTTACCTATTGTAAAGACACTGTATCACTGAGATGCCTTTACATCATAATTGAAGATCATATGAACAACTAACTGAGTTTGAGAGGAGATGGATCATTGGGTTGAGAGGAGATGGATGGTCATCTTGCTGAATAGCCTGCCACTAAACTGTTCTGACAACACTGTGAGCAGGTGTTGGGACCAGTGAACGAGAGAAAGCTCACACACATGGTGCCCAGGTTCAAGATGCCCTTGGCAGACCACTAGACTAAGAGGACTGCTGGTCTTCTGACAACACTCCACAGCTAACTGTATCATTGCCATCAATACATAGGTGGCACCATCATTACAGGCCCATGTCTGTCCATACCATTTCAAGGCACTTGGGTGAGGAACATTTGATAATGCAGCAGCCATTATGGAAAATATGGATAGTTTCCTATAGAAATTCCTGCTGAAAAGTATCCCTTTTGAGCGTGATGGCTTTGACATGGCTAATCATCACTCCTCCTCATGTTTTGTCTGTAATCTTAAAATTTTGGATAATGATTTACTTTTGTGCTCAGTATTTGAAAAATGCTCATTTTTATTGTTATGGTGTTGGTTATGCTACTTTCCATAAATTTAGTAAAACTTATAAAAAAAAGTTGGAAATGTGGATCTTGTAGATCAGTGAAGACTACAAAAGGAAATGTAAATTCAACTTTGGAATTGGGACAAGATAATGATTTAGGTGAGCAACTTTACTTTATCTCTCCAGTTAGTAACAAACTGATTGATTGTAATAATAAGCAATGTAACCTAGTGCTCACTCCAATGACACCCAAGTGTAACAAGTCAACCCAGTTTGATAAATTATTTTTAGAAATTAAACAAATTTATAATTTATCTGGAGAATATAAATCAAACAAATAAAAGCATAAAGGATTTGATTCAATTTTTATCAGATAAATTTGATAAAATTAATGACCATATTAACTCTCTAGAGATAAACAATAAAAGACTTTTTACTGATATTTCAGATTTAAAATAAAAAAATTCTACAATGAAACGAGAATTAAATATAACACAAGAAAAATTAAGGTCTATGGAGCAAGATGTTAATAATTCAAGTTTAGAAATTGCTGGACTTCCTACTTTGTTAAATAAAAATTTAATTGATATTGTTTATAAAGTAATGACATATGTGGATAATATATTTGATTAATTATCTATTGTAAATGCCTATAGGCCTAAACTCCTTTCAAGAAAAAGAAATTCAATGCCATGTAAATTAAAGCCGACTATAGTGAAATTAGCTAATATTATATCAAAGCAAAAAATTATTGATAAAATTAAAAAAAATAAACTCAACATTACTTCTAATGCATGTAATATAATTAATGAAGAACATAAAATTTATATAAATGATCATCTTACACCATATGATAGAAATCTTTTTTTTTTTTTTAAACTAGAGTTTTAAAAAAGGAGGGGAAAATACTAAATACTTGGACCAAAAATGGNTTGGCAGTTTGCAATTGTTGTGGAGCACATATCCTCAAAGCACAGCCAGGGTGTTTTGACTTTATCATCTGCTGCAACTTCATAAGCATTCTGATCTAGTGAAGTGGAGAAACGAGCATTCACAGTTGCTCCTTTCTCCAGGAACTCAATAAAGAGTGGCCCATGTTGATTGAAAAACAATGTCATCATTACCATACCCACATTGTCCTGTATGGCCTTGGACTTCTTTGATAGCATGAGTCAGCATATTTTCATTGACAGCTCTGCCTTTTTGTTTCAGGCTGGTAATGATGACACCATGTCTCATCCCATCATTATGTATGATATAAACAAGTCACTCTGTAGCTGATATTGCTGCAGATGCTGCAGAACAATAAAAATGCAATAGCTCATTTGATCATCATTAAGGTTATGGGAAATCCAATAAGTATGGATTTTCTGATACTATAGTCCATTAGTGATAATGTGATGGATGATGGTATTGTGAATAACACACACTAATGACGCATGTGATTTCATCCACAGTGGGGCACCAGTTACCTCAAATTAAGTATTCCACATGCACAACAACATAGATTTTTATGGTTGTCCCAGCCAGTTGACATTATGACTGAGGAAAGTGCGGCCTTCTAGGAACCATTGTCGCCATATGTGCACTTGTGTCTAGTCCATGCAATAATCAAAGTACACTGCTTTCATCCATTTATGAATCTGCTTGCTTCCAACACCTTCCACTGTTAAAAAATATACAATGTGCTTTGTCTTTGCTGGCTTCCATTTTAATGGTAGGACAGTGAGTATCCTGTCACCAACAGTGTTTGCATGCACTATATATCACATGATGCATTACATTGTGTCATGTGACTGTTAAGTAGGTTGTCAAGTATACTATCTTCCTTTCCATGAGGCAAAACTCACCAGGGCCGTGTTCAGTAATGCAAAATTCTTGCTAAGTCTAGTTAGGCTGCGATGTTGAACTCATTTCTGACTACTGCTTGACTCCTTCCACCGCCAGAATTCTAGCTAGTTCAGTCAGCTTCTTTTATCTATGCTAACTTCTACTAGTGACATCATTGTTTTTGTCTCGTCATACGATTTGCAAGATGGCTGCTCATGTTGGAATAAACGTATCTTATTATAACAATCACAAAGTTATTCTCTCATTCTAAGTCATTAAATCAATCTAAAATGACTTCAAAATGTAAAATATCATGTCTGTATAACAGATTCAGAATACATTTTAATGAAAGATAGCAATCCATTTCGTTGATTAAAATAAATAATTGCTTCATTAATTTCATCACGATCTGACGCAGCTTTCATTTGAATAATTGTATTATTACTTCATCCTTTTTGACCAGTTTGTTTGCGACAATTGTTGCAATCATAATTTTAACTTCATCCACCATTTTGTTCAGTTGTCTAAAAGAATAATCGTTCAATGATGCTCAGAACATTCTTAGCTCCGCCCACTAAGCCACTCAGAATTCTAACTTAGGTGTTCTGCATTACTGAACACGGCCCAGGATCACCATCACATTTCTACTATCACTTATATTTGATAACATTCCTGAAAGTCCTGATAAATTCGAAGCAATATTGCCATGATAATATATAGAAAAAATAAACATTGGCACAGAAAGACACTTCAAGTTCTACTTTGTGCCTTAAAATTGTTGCATGAACCATACAATGATTTGACTGAACTTAGAACATTAAGCAATATCAGTAAATGAAGTTTTGGGCAATGGGTTTGAGTTAGTAAAGAGAAATGAAATCAGGGAAATAGGCAGGATGTCCATGTTTCCTGTAGTTAAGCATGTCCTTGTAAATATCAAATTTATAAAAAAATTATTAAAATTGGTTTGGTTTATTTGGTTACAGTAACACAACATGTAAGCAATCTGCCAAGGCGGATGCATCCTGAAAAGGTTTTTATGTAAAGTTGGCCCCAATTTAAGTGTTACTAACACAAAGAAAAACCCAGAAAACTCCATGTGGCCAGTCTATTGGCCATGCACAAACCCATGAACAACTACTGATGTTCAATGGTTTTATCCACTCGTTACTATAGGATACTTATTGAACTGCAATTTGAAAAAATTGTAAACTATAAATTCCCACTGTCATCCATTTGTCTCTATCCTTCCTTAATCTGAGAACAAAGTTAGATAGATGAAAGTTGAGACCAGATATGGAAATCATAAGAGAAAGAGAATCAGATTAACTATACATAAACTATACATAAATGGGAAAAGTATGATGTATGGGGGTAAAACACTACTACATCCCATGCAGGCAAGTGCTATGTGCTACCTTTCACAGTAATGGCACATCTATTTCACACTATATCATTATCAAAGTAATTCAGTAAATATATCTTTTTAAATTATATCCTTTTTTTGTAAGAATTATATCTAATTAATTATTTTGTTAAATTTTTTTTCAATAGATGGCTCTACATCAGCGTTTCTCAAAGTGGGCGATAACGCCCCTTTGTGGGCGCTGGAGGCTTTCAAGGGGGCAGTAGAAGGCTCAAAGAAAATTGGGGGGCGTTAAGGAAATATAGAGGGGCGACGGCAGACAAATTCTATATAAAAAAATTTGACGGAATATTTATAAAATGTTGTCATTTTATATATTTTTTATTTTTTATTAAAGGTCACAACTTTAATATTTCTAACACATTGACTTTTATTTTAGCTCAACGTTTCTCAAAGTAAGCAATAACGCCCCCTTCTGGCGCGATGAATAGATCTATGATAGAGGCAGGGTATTGAACGGTGACCAAAGGCAAAATTGGGGCTGATAAGAGGAAACATTGCGTTTAATGGTTTCCAGATGATGAGAACAATGTACAGTAAGGGCACAAAGTGTGAGATTCATAGAAAAGTTTTCCTAAGAATATTTCCAATCTTTTTCTCACACAAGAGAAAATGGGTTGGGGGCGTTGGGTATAATTTTATGGAACAAAGAGGGCGGTGGATCGAAAAAGTTTGAGAATCACTGCTCTACATGTAAAGCCATCAATCAAACATAAGCAGAAATTAATTAATATATAGAGATCCAATTGATAATTTGGCGTGTGATATATGACATTATTTAAGTTAGAAGTATTTGAATGTAACTGCCAAGTTTCATAGCAATTGGTTAAATCGCCTAGACATGCATAGCGAACAAACATCCCCATTTATACATATATGAATATGAATGAATGTGAATGTACTGTACATATGGATTTATAATTCAAGTTAGTGAATGGGATATACAGATTTAGATTTCAAATTTAAATATTAATAATTAATAGTTTTCTCAAAATTTATTTAAATTATATTATTATTTACCTTTAACATTTGCTGAAGAACTGAATTTTCAACATTTAATTTTAATTGATATTGATCTGTTTCTTTTTGAGATAAAATAGATTTAACAGCAAATGCAATTCCAGCAAAAGTTGCTCCTGCACACATAACTATTTTTATAAAAATATCTAATTTTCCCCAATAATGAAGACCAGCACCAGCTAAAATAGCAACCACACTTCCCTAAAAATATAAATATTTTTACATATTAAAATATTAAAGCATCTTTTAAACAAAATTATAAAAATATTTGAAGTTTAAAAAATAAAATAATAGTTTTTTTCCATATAATTAATTATAAAAGAACAGTACAAATATTTTTTGTACCCATTGAGGAAGGAACATATTTGAAATGCATTTGGGATATAATAAAAAGAATTAAGGAACCTACATAATATTTTCTTTGTTCCTTATAATAAGTATAATAAGTCCCGACTCTGATACATGGCCCAAGTAGGCATAAATATTAAACAAATTCCAGACAAACTATTTCAACAAACAGTAAGAATGTTTTAAAAAATTCTGTTAATTTTGATGTCAAATTAATAGTTGAAAATAATAAATCATCACCTTCTGCAGTTTTATTTTAGCAAAATATTTAAGTCAGTTTCTAAAATAAAGAATGGAATATCATGCATTTGATAGATTATATTCAAACTGGTTCACCTATCATTACTGTATATTTGTTGTCATCAGTTATCATTTTATATAAAAGAAGGTAAAGAAAATAAGGTCATATATATAGTCCATATTTGATATTGACTTTTATATTTTAATAAATCAAAATGTCTTTTTAGGTTTATTTTAATTATTTTTGGTGCTCTCTGCCTACAGGCACTAAGAGGAGCATTTTTATCAAGTCCATTATGAATTCAGCCAGGCCCCAACATATCCAAATGGACTATCCACCCCAAAAAATTCGAGGTTTTTTGGCTCATTTAGATTTAATCCTGGGTCCTCACCAAGCAGAAGGCTTAACCACATAACCATCTGGCTATCAATCAAAATGCTATTAATAATAATTTTAATATATTCACATAACAAGCAAACATTTCAATGTTATCAGACTAAAATATTATTTCTATTAAATTAAAAAATTCTTAAAATAATAATAAAACAGTTTTCTAATTAGACATAAATTGTTGTGATTCTTATATAATTTATATTTGAATTATATTTGAAAAATTTCTGATTATTTAATATACACTAAAAGTGAATTTTTAACGTACCTTGATTAACATTTGATAATCCTCAAGTAATTTCATATTCCAATTAATTGCTCCATTTCATTTATTAAATCAATTTATTCTTCTTTGGAATTTCATTATTATTCTGTAAATATTAAAATTTATCAAAATAATATAAAATTGTACTTTGTACTTGTATAATACAAATTGTAACAATGTACAAAATACTTCATGCCATTACACTGTTTTACAAACAAATTTTATATTTTTATTTATGATTAATAGGATAGAAGTATACTGAATGATTAATGGTTTAGAAAGTGAAAATTCTTTGTACTTAAAAATAAACAGATATTGGATGGAAAAGTAAAGAATTGAAAGTAGAATCGATTGAATTTTGTATTTTTCCACAAAAAAATGGCTAAAATTCTAAATATGTGATGAAAACCTATATTAAAATATATTACTACTTAGCATATTATATAATAAATAATAATTAAAAATGAAAGCTTCAATCTACAAGAAAACCAAAGTAAAGATGATGGAAAAATTAGTTAAATTAACAACCCCTTTATTAACAAACAATTATTATTAAAGCAGATGAAAAATATTTTATTCTATCTTTCTCATACAAATCTTAGGGTGTGACTATGCAGATTCAAGCAAGCAAATTTTCCAGACAAGTGAGAATATGTGGCGAGAAGAGATGATGATATTTCACACACTGTTTCTCACTCTCATCTGTGCGATCATAACAAACAAGTGAGAAACAGTGAAACATCATCACCTCTTCTTGCTTGCTCACATCTGCATAGTTGCACCCTTATATTTTACAAAGACATTGATGTTTGTATGAAGACCAATGTTATTAATTGCTCGAAAACAATTAAATATTAAAATAATAACAGAAAATGACAACAATATCATATTTTCAAGAGTTCTAACTTTAAAATAAGACAATTTTATTCTATAATATCATACAATTAGTAGAATTTTGTAATACAGCAAGAAAGTTAATATAGAACAGTAATAATACACCAGAAGGTAAGATTATATTAATGTGAAAAAAAAATATGTGACTCATTAGAAAATAATTCTACAATTCACATTTATTATTGAAGTTGTTAGATTACCAGTATTGTATATGTATATATATATTATACAGAATATAATATAATATATATATGAGTTTTTTTTTTTTAATTTTATTGAAATATACAAAAAAAAATATCTTAAACACCTTTCATTATCAGCTCGAGAGCTTGTTCCATTTTATATTTTTCATTACTACAAAACAAATGAAATATTTAATATTAATNAAAAAAAAATATCTTAAACACCTTTCATTATCAGCTCGAGAGCTTGTTCCATTTTATATTTTTCATTACTACAAAACAAATGAAATATTTAATATTAATGAATAAAACACGTGAAATTTAATAATCTATTACTAATGTTAACATCAATGTTGATTACTTTACAATTAACACCGAAGTTAATGAAATAACTTTGCTATAAATGAAGTCAAGTCTACTAACTTCTCGAAAACGTAACGGTTAAAATAAATGTGCATCAGGTAAATGTAAATTGGGTTATTTCACTTTTAACACACTATCAACACATCCATACTTCCTACGTTAAATAAACACACTACGATCAGCGCCCACTGGATATTTTACATAAGTGCTTAGATCTTTATTTAAATATTCAGAAAAATAAAATATATTATAAACTTTTGTATTTAATGTAATTTAAGTGGTAAAAAATATTATATTTTTACTATAGCATTTTTACAAAAGATTTTGTTTTATTTAAACAAATCATATGAAATGTTTCGGACGTTACGTTTAACAACTTCGATTACATGCGCGGCCATTACAACCCATCCAACACGGATCATTTTTCAAATACTAGTACACCAGTTTAATTAATAGTCGTTGACCATTCTCTCTTCCATGAGGAGGTCAATGCTATTTTTGTTTGAATTACTTAAACCCCTTCAGCAAAATTCCCTTCTTTCTACCGGCCCGGCAGTATGATGGTATTCGAATAGGAAAATTACATAATACAATATTACCGATCGACACAAAATATGTTTTAAGCAGTTTTCCAAGGTGCCGAGTCTAAATGTTTGATCCGTTTTACGAAGTTTGATTGGTTGGCAGATTATCGTTTGATATTCGGCTGTGAATGGTGCTGTTTCTTAGAGTTAACATTAGGACATTTTAAATTTTCTAAGATTTCGTATTTTGAGTTGGAGTCTACTTGACTCCAATTGAAAGTGGCAAGAAATTATGCCATTTCTTACCATTTAAAAAAATTTTTACTCCTCTGCTGTACACAATTTAAGGGCTTAATTGTTGACGTGTGTCAGTTTAAATATTGTATCTGCACGTTTTAATAATTAAAGTTCTAACCATTAAACCGAAAACCAAAGCAGAAGAAAATATACACGATTCGTAACGAAAGACAAATATAAGAATAAAAGTAATTTTAAAAACTTACGAATTTGTATTGATAAAAGACACGAAATAAAAAACGATAAAACAGAGATTAAACTGAAGTAAAGTCGGTTGTCTCCGCGAGTACTTTGTTAAATTTAATATTAATTTATTGAGAATTTTTCTGATATTAAATGAAATTTATAATTTTATTTTTGAGCATATTTCTCGTGTACTGCGCGATCTGTGTAATGTACTGTGCCGTGCAATGTAGAATACAGCCGAATATAGAATAAGGTTTAAAAATTGCAGCAAATTTTCTTACATATGTTTAGAGCAAATGAGAATTGGAATGAGATTTAAGAAATTTAAATACGTCTCATCCCAGGGCCGTGCCGTACTATGATGCAGAGATGCGACCGCATCAGGCGGCACCGTAATGGGGTGGCATAAGCAACATTTAAGAGGTGGCATTTCGAAGACTTGCATCATACTGAGAAAATCTACATCACGGCTCTGTCTCATCTTATAAAATGTAAACTCGGGCCAATTTAAGTTTTTACTTCTTTACGCTAAACCACTTGTTAGGACTAGAATCGGAATAAAATAAAATAACAAGTAAGTGATTATAAATCATTTGTTTAAGACAAATTTATAAATTACTGCATTTGCAGATTAGACCGACGTTGCTCAGCAAATATTAAGATTATTCGATTATTTCGTATTTGTAATCCTTCTATTAGATCTTATAGTATTTGATTTATGTTTACTTAGGTAAATATTGTGTTCAATCTGACACACTTTAAAAATTCGTTAAATTGTGTACAGTAGAGGAGAAAAAAATTTTTTAAATGGTAAGAAATGGTACAATTTCTTGCGGGTCAAATAGACTCCAATTGAAAATACGAAATCTTAGAAAATTTAAAATGTCATATATTTTCCTAATGTTAACTCTAAGAAACAGCACCATTCATAGCCGAATATCAAACGATAATCTGCCAACCAATCAAACTTCGTAAAACGGATCAAACATTTAGACTCGGCACCCTGGAAAACCGCTTAAAACATATTTTGTGTCGGCCGGTAACCTTGTATTATGTAATTTTCCTATTCGAATGCCATCATACTGCCGGGCCGGTAGAATAAAAGGGAGTTGCTGAAGGGGATTCAAGTAATTCGAACAAAAATAGCATTGGCCTCCTCATGGAAGAGAGGATGGTCAACGACTATTAATTAACACTGGTGTACTAGTACTGTATTTAAAAAATGATCCGCGTTGGATGGGTTGTGATGGCGCCGCATGTGATCAAAGGTGCTACCTTTAACGTCCTAATCTTCGTGTGACTTGTTTAAATAATTAAAAAAATCTTGTCAAAATGCAAGGATCGTGAGCCCCACATGGTACTGACTGACCGGACCTTAGTCAGGGGGCCCGGTATGAAGATGGCCAACTTGTACTTTTTGCTTTGCTTGGATTTGCTTGTGGAATATTGAGTCAATTCAATTGGAATATTTAATTCTTGACATAGTTTAATTAATATTCTAATATACTATTATTAACTTAATATAAACAATCATAAAAGTATAAAAATTACCTTTCTGAGTCACAAGGAAAAGCAGAAAAACTTTTATCAGAATTTTCCCGTTTACAATTATGGTAATTTGCTTTGGCAAAAGCCAGAAAATTTTCTGCGAAGTAATTTAATCGATAGTTTCTTGGGTTTTGTCTCGTTGATGTGCTTTGTTTTTCAATTTTTGTCATTCTTTCAGTTCTTGTGTTGGTTCCTATTTTATTTTTGTTTTTAATTAATGTCGTGTTTGTCATTGTAAAATTTGTCGATGTAATTCCTCTATTGTCTCTAATAAATCTATTCTACGTTTTTGTAAACGCGTGCTTAATTTATGAATGAAACTAATAATTGTTGTCATTTAGCTGCCTTATATCTCAAAGCGGCCACGGGTACCAAGTAACTAGGTATCTCGCCTACCACTAATACCACTAACGTCTCGTATTCGAATGTGAAGGGGGTTCGTCAATGATCCTAGTCTTGGAGCCATCTGTAAGATGTGGGAGCCATGGCGAGAATAATTGCTTTTATGTAATAATAAAGTATTATATTTTGGCAACGGACTGTATAAACTACGTGGGAAGCTGAACCCTATTTAAGTGTTACAACCCGAAGAAATCCAGGAAAACTCCACGTGGCCAGCCCGTTGGCCATGCTCAAACTCACTACTATCTACCAGAGTTTGGTGGTTATAAAACCACCAAACATCATTCGACTACTGGAGGGCACTTATTATAATTAAAAAAGTGTCGTTCAGAAATGAAAAAACCCTAGTCGTTAGATGTGGAAAATTACTTATATAGGGGAAGGTGGTGCAAGATGGGGCCATGGGGTAAGACGGGGACATCTGTTTATTCGTGGTTAACGCGCTTTCATTTAGCTATTTTTGGGAAACTAAATGCCAACCTCAAAAGAGATCACTAGACGACAGAACGCCCGAATCGCTCTCTTCGTTTGGAAGTAAGATAGTTTTCCACGTTTCAACAATACTTCATCTAATTTTACGCTCGCTACAAAGTTTCTACAAAGTAAACATCATTGTGAACTTTTACATTACCTTTTAGATGAAGATATTATGGTATTCGAAGTAATTCTTTAAGACTGAAATTGTTTAGTTTTGAAATAAAGTTGACCCGTGTTTGCAGTCAGTATGAAAAGTGCACGTTGGGGCAAGATAATGGGGGCAAGACGGGGTACCCCGTCTTGCCCCTACCATCTTGCCCAAAGTTGGCCACGAATTCTGCCGCTGGCTAGAGGCACTGCAATATAATGTAGCGAACTAGTTTTAAATTCGTTGTCATTGATAATTCTATATTATTTTTTCGAATATATAAAATAATAAGTTTAAAAATGATCTTTTTATAGAAAATGAAATATTCCACTTTTAAATCATATCTAACTGTAATAAATTTATACAGTTTATTATTTGTTTTTACGTTTTATTTTATTTGTGAAAACATTTTTTTAATTTAAATACTATCTTAACAAGAAATAAAATGTGAAATAACAATCGAAATAAAATTTTTTTTCCACAAAAAAAAATATCGTCTGCTTAAAAAAAGCGAAACTGAGCATGCGCGAAGTGACAGTATCGTCTGGTAAAGTAAATACGAGTAAGTTCAAACTTTTATATTTATTTATTCGGAAAATAATAATAAATGTAGCCGCTGTGATAAATGGGCGCATTGTTCTTGTGCCAATATCGAAGAAAACGACAGTTTAACCATTTTAATTTGTTTTTCTTGTATATAAAAATAATATTCTCGTCTTACCCCACGGGTGGGGCAAGATGGTGCATTTACATATAATTTTAAAACATTAAATTTTCTTGTTTTTAAAAACGTTTTTCAAAAATTAAATTTTGTATTATATATATCCAAATGTTGTAGTTGCTGAGAATAAAAAAATTATTGTTCTCATTAAAGTTCATTGCCATCTTATGACTTTTCAAATCTTAACGTCCTCATCCTGCCTCACTTTCCCCTACTTATTATAGACTTTTCAAAGAATAATACTTTCGAATCCACGCAGGTAAGTGCTATGTGATACCAGTTGCAGTAATGATATAGCGTGTTTATTTCGCGCTATATCATTGTAGCAGTAATTAAATGAATATAATATATATATATTTTTAAAATGATATTCTTTTTTATAATAAATATACAGGTATTTAGTTTATTATTTTGTTAAAATTTTGCCAATAGAAATTGCAAAGTTGTTCTTAGTAAAGAAAAAAAAAATGCCGAATAGTTTCCCCTAGCAAATATTACGTCCCTCCATCTATAATTGGCTGTGAGTGAGAGGAGATTTTAGTCTCGAATCCTGTCTTTTCTCTAATTATCCTACGAATTCTTTTCAAAACAATATTATCTAGACAATATGATGGTTGCGTATGTCATGTCAGTAATGAATTTATAATTAATACAAGCAATAATGTTGTTTAGACTAGATACTTATGCATATTACTGATCGTTCAATTACTACTAATAATATCACTTCTCTCAGTGGGAAAACATCAAATTTCAAATTCCCCTATGTTTTATTTTATTTATAATTCCATCTCATAATCTTACAATATTAATTTTTTATAGAATAATTCATTTTTAGGCACGTCTATTCATAAATTTAACAAATGTCTATTCATAAAGGCTTGTAACTATGACCCGAAACTGATACAAATTCAGTTGCCGCGATTGGGCTGTTCGCCGTAGCAGCATAATTTAGAACTAATGCTTACCAGGGAGCTAGACTCTTGTAGAATGCACATAGTTTAAATAAAAAAATTAATAATAATAAATAAGTATTTCAATGGTGATGTGTCGAAAGCATATCATGCTTTCGACACATCACCATTGAAGATATCATGGCTCCTTGTTTATGGCACTTTTGAAATAATGGTTACCAATTTCTCTATTTTGCATTTTCGTATATGTTCCTGAATACTGGAATACAAAATCAAACAGAATCTTTTCAGCTCCCAGTAACTCTCGGAAAATTTCTTTAGCCTTTGATTTGCCAATGAATTCCGTATGATCACGAATGGGCAAATTACATTTTTCAAGGAATTTCGTGATGGACATCACACAAATCAAAACATTCCTTCATCAGAACTCAGTTTCAAGAATAATTTCTTTCTGGATATCAGTGGCAATGGTTTTTGCTATGCTCAATCGCAATTGAAGTTCCATTCAAGTTTGGCTTGCAGTATTATGCATAATTGAGCAATCATGCACACTCATATCACTACCTAAATTTTCTGTCTATATCCATTTTTTCAAAGTTATGTATGGAAAGAGACTTCACGGCCTTTACAACCATTAGGCTACCTTCCTTATGGCAAAGCATGGAACCGCTATTCTTCTAAAGCCGCTCTGTGTTTCAAAATAGCCTTTTGTCTTTTTTTTAACTTTGAGTTAAAAAAAAGACAAAAGGCTATTTTGTCTTTTTTTAAACTCAAAATTATAGGCCTATACAAAGTTGTAAAAATCTTAAAGAAAAACCCAATAGAGTAGAACTCTTTTAAGACAAATCAATGGAAGAAAACTTAGTGATTCCTGAAAAAGAAGCTGATTTTTCTGTTTTCTGAATTGGATAAAGTGTATTGAAGATCGTGAAGATCATTTTGGAAAATATTCAGAATAATCCTAATGAGCTATGATAGAAAGTAGGGTTTCTCAAACGGGATTCCGGGATCCCGGGATCCCGGTTGTTTTTTTAACCCGGGAAATATCCCGGGAAATTTTTCTTATCCCGGGAAATCCCGCAAATTTCTTAAAAATTCACTTTTTTTCTTATTTTGTGTTNTGCACCAGGAATGCATGTTGGGCACATCAGGTTGGGGTCAAAAGAAAAACAATAAGGAAAATGATAAACAAATGGAGAACAGATGACATGGAGATGAGAAGACATGATATACAGAACGAGTTTGCTGTCATTGAATACATGGTAACTCTACACAATATCTACAGAGAAATCATGATTGAAATTATTTAATTATTTATGTTTAAAAGAAATGCCATGTTATACAGAATGCTAAAAAACAACAAAGAGGCAATGACCAGAAAATGTTCGATGAGTAAATATTTTACTGCATTAATAATGGTTCTGTTGTTTTTTGTTTTGATAGTGCAGCTACAGAAAGGATTAAATAAATATTAATTAACATGATTATTCATAACAAAAAACTTACAATTAAATATTTCAGTTTAAATAAAGATTTTTCCATTAATTTTTAATAAATCTATTCTATTAACTTAAAATATTCCTTAGCTTTTACATAGAATTTATGTCTATATTTGAGAAATTACTATATAATTCTGATTTTAATAAAATAATATTCTAAACTTTGCACTCTAAAATACTTACAAGATATTTCATTTAAATTAGTAAAAATTTATTATTTCATTTTATCATTATTTTAATATTTAAAATTAAAAATTACAGGAGAATGTTTTCAGTGAAGAAGAACCAGTACTACATTAAATAAAATAGTTTCTTTGAAAATATATGTTTATTCTGGTGATAGACTTGAAAGTAGCTTTATTTATAAATTTTTTAAAATTCTAACTTTTAAGCATACCTAAATTTGATATTATTTCTCTCAGTAAATGCCGAACGGGTTGACATCGAGAGTATCTTGAAGGAAGTAGCAAAATAAGAAGAAACTCTACTATTTTTCGTATATATTCTTGTTCATTCTTTTTAGTAGCAAGATAAGAAGTAAGGAAAAATGAGACTCTTTCTGGAGTTGGTCTAAAACAAATTTGAATAATGTAATGTAAATTTATAAAATTAAATTATATAAAATATATTAATAAAATCACTTAATATTAATAATCGGCCTTATACTAAAATGAAACAATTTATTGTAGCCGTATGGGATCACATTTATGGGTTACAGTAAATCCCCACTTTACGACCCTACTTTTATGGCAAACTTTCTAACGCGACTGTATAAAAGTTTATATTTAAATCCCTATTTCGCTCCCTTTACGCGTATTATGTAGTTAAAACTTTATTTCCAAGAAAGTAATCTCGATTTATGACATAGTTTATGATAAATAGAACGTCTCGCTTTACGACGGTGTAGAGAAAGTCGGGTTATAAAGATGGCAATGTGTATTTTAAATTGACGATTATAAAGGGTTTCTAGGGGGTTAGAGATTTTTACACTTTTTTATGCCATCTTACGCATCTCTAATCAAATAATAGTTAGAGAAACACCCGACAGAAGGAAAGACCAAACCTTCACGATGGAAGCACAACCCAATTTCACATGACACTCACACGAGTGTATCGAATATGTCACGTGGTACGAGCACGTTCTTACACTTGTTCGTGGTCTCATTACGACATTTGACGTCGTAATGACACCATCCCTTACGTCATGTAGCATTTATTGTTTAAAGAGACTAATAACTATGTAAATATGTAAGAAATTGCACTATTGGATGTGACTTTTTCGAAGCAAAACTATGTAAAAATTTAAGCTCTTTAATGCTTATTTTTTAATTTGGATAAATATTAAGAATGATCACGAATACATAAAGCTATTTATTTAATCTTTAATAACAAATAATACAGAAAAATAAATAAATTTATTTCTCAAGTCGACTTCTACTCAAGTAAGTTACTTATTGTGACAGTAAGAGCGCTAATCTTAGCGACAATAATTTCTGATTTTTAAAATTCTCACACAAAATTTTAATATCAAATCACCTCAGAGAATAAATTAAGAAGGATTAATTAAATATTCTTTTTAGAAATTCTACAACTTAAAAATTAGAATAAAAATCTCGTATGCTTCCAACACATCAATTGATAATTCTCTTGCTTAAAAAACATTTATTCATTTATTAATTTAAAAAACATCTCGTAAATAATTATTTAAGTAATTTATTAAAATTTCGATTCAATTAAAACATTTTTTTAAATAAATCATATCAATTTTTAAAATTTAAAAGCCAAAAGTCCGATAGATAATAAATTAGAAAATACTTAGAAGCTTCTTTTTTTTCTTTCTCTTATATATAAAAATTTAAGATACTTTCAAGAATCGATAAAAGAAGGTCTACGGGTATATTTTTCTACGGTTAGACGTTTTATTTTCGTTTAATAAAATATAAAAAATCGAAAATAAAAATACAGCTCTAGTAATAATCCAGGAAAGAGAAGACAGCTTTTTAGGTTATACTTGCGGCAAGAATTCTTCCCTCTGTCGATAACAACGAATCTAAAATCGAACTGAAGTAGTAATAATGGCGGCTTGTTTGATATTCTCTCGAAAAAGACTTTTTTATTTTATGTTTGTAAACCCTTTTCTTATTATTTAATTCAAAATGTATCGAATGCTTTCCATCCTCCCGATCCTCCTCCGCATCCTTTTTCTCTTTAATGTTTTTTTTTTTTTTACAAGTAGAGACAAATTCTCTTCAATAATGAATATATATATATATACGATACTTTCTTTGCTTTAAAAATATTTTATTAATATACTTTTTTTATTATTATCTGCGGCTTATACAATCGACATAAATCACTTCGAAGTTTGTATGCGTTGTAAGCTTATTATCCTAATTAAAAAAGAAACTTTGACCTATAACCTTTGGCATTTTGTAAAGTTAAAGGATGGAGGACGATAACTTAAAGTAAAGTTTAGAGAATTATTTTAAGATTGAGACTAAAACGATCAAATTGCCACTAGGATAATAGAATTTTCCAATGGAGGTTAGGAGTAATGCACTTGTATATAGAAGGAATCACTCATCATTCATCATTCTCCATGTCAAGATGAATAATGCCCCGGACAATTACTTTCCTTCTGGCTATTTCATACTCCAAATGATCGCTAGCTAATCCATAACAGGGAAATTTGTCCATCCCCCGATTTAAGTTACTCTTCCAAGAACTTCTGACTTTTTATTAAATATTATAACCTATACCAATACTTTAACATTAAATTAGTTTAAATATTTTATATACAAGATTTTTAAAGTAATTTATTATCGAGTTAGATAATTTAGAAAAACAAACGAGAATTTGTTCTCTTATTTGATGAGAGATGGCGACACTATTACTCGAAATTGCAGGCTTCCGTTATGTAAAAGAGACATGACGTCATAACTGAGTTACGAGTGGAAGTAAAATCTCGTTTAAATCCTCGATATTAATGGCGTGGATTTAAATATACGGAAATTAAATCGCGGAAATATTTGTCTCGTTGAATAGAATATAATCGAAATTAATTAAACACATTCCAAGCATTTATAATACTGTAGTAATTTTGAGAGGAAAAAATGCGTTTTTTTAATGCTGAAAACCATTTAATGGCGCTTCTTCGTTGTTTTCTTTGTCTTATATCGATTTTATTTTGTATGTAGTGCCGACGAGACCTAATAAATAGCAAGAACATGTACAAGAATCTATTCTCAGTCCACCTTACCTGATCTGGATGAGGTAGAAGGAAACAATGAACGAATTTTCTACCTTCCTGAAGTTAATTATTGCTATATTTACTGTGCTAAATGACATTTATCAGCATAAAAGACAATGTATTCGAGTTTCGGAGCGGTTAAATGTAATAATTAAAAAATTAAAGTGCTAGATAGAAAGATAAATATGCTCAGGTGATGCTGTAACTCCGAAACATCCGGAGGAAAATAGCGAGAAAAT
The DNA here is from genome assembly GCF_000671375.1 of Centruroides sculpturatus. NCBI lineage: Eukaryota > Metazoa > Arthropoda > Arachnida > Scorpiones > Buthidae > Centruroides > Centruroides sculpturatus. Next base: position 99,281 of record NW_019384467.1, read on the forward strand.
TCACCTCGTTGGAGTACAACACACAAACTGTTGTTGTTTTTTTATACTTTTATACACGATTCACGTTCGAATTTCAACAACAACCCATTCCCGAAAGCGGGCATTTTTGCTTTCCAATGGACTTTTTATCTACGTGGTCACGCTACAAAATCCAGAGCCAAGAGTAGAGACCACACAGAAATCACACACGTCTCTACCTATATACAAGAACATGACAGTCCAGAAATTAAACTAAAATAAATTTACTACAATTTAAAGCCGTCCAGAACTTTAAAAAATCTGTAAGAAGCTCCTAAATATATTTTCAAAATAATTATAATTTTTGCTAATAAATTTAGAAAAATTCGATTTTCCGATATAAAAAATGTTTAATTAAAAGTATTTATGAAAGATTACAAATGTTTTAATTAATTAAAGTTTATTTATGGCTCTTTACAACGATTTAAAGTTAAAAGATCGATTAAAAATTGGGGGAAAACGGAGAAAAATGAGGGGAAACGGAGGTATTTTTGTTTATTCCAAAGCGATTAAAACTCGCCTCACAATGGAAATGCGATCGTTAATATCAGGATTTATAGTTTTTTTTTTCCTTCTTCTTCTTCTTCTTGGGGATATTTTTATTAATGACATTATCGGAATTAAAGGAAAGGTTTGCTTCATCATTCGCCTAATTAGACTTCTAGCTCATTACTGAAACTAATTAACAAACGCAGTTCATCAATAAATTCTAGTTTAAAGGTGAAAACATTTTATGAGTTTGCTCATTTTCATTTTCTTTATTAAATGTAAACGCCAAATTAAACCAATATTTATAAACACAATACTTGACTCTTTCTTTCCTCCTTCTCCTCCTCTTCCTCCTCCTCCTCCTCTTCCTCCTCCTTTAAAGTTATAAAATTTAATTTATTTTTAAAATTCTTCTTTGTTTATAAATTATTTTGATTTATATTATATATATTTAAGATTCGGATTTTAATAATAATAAATTCGGATGATATACAGATTAAGATTAATTAATATATAAAATAATTTTAATGTAGAAATTTTTCAACAGATGGCATTACCAGCGTTTTATAAGGCTTTATATTGTAATTAGGTTAGCATGTTGATTTTGATCGTTTTTAGCGTTGTCTGCGGGTAAAAAAGGTTTGAATTTTGATTTATCGTGCGGAAAAGTTTAGATTTAAGGCGAAAAAAGCATGATTTATGATATCCAAGTGTGGAGCTTCCGCATTTCTGATACAGTTAAGTGTAATCACGATTGTTCTAACGACAGAAACCCACATAAAAACATCTGATTTAGTTTCTTAGATCATTATTTGTTATAAATATGGAAAAATAAATATTAATTTTTACAATTTTAATAAATTTGAGTAATAAAAATACAAATTTACAACGTTAAAGATGGAAGAGAAAGTTTGAGAAAACAATGTGAAGCTGCCATTTCTGGGCGTTTTGCTAAAAACTCCCAAATATTGCTACATTGCTCTCAAATTGAGGCTCTACACTGTTCCAAATTGAAGCCCTAAACTACTACATTACCCCAAATTGCAGCCCTACATTGCTACATTGCTCTAAATTGCAGCCCTACACAGTTGCATTGTTCGAAAGATCAGACTTTATAAGTAAAAACGTGAAAAAATACTAGTAAACACATTCTTAGAATTGATAAGAAAATTGTAGGAGTCATGGTAAGAGCGTAAGAGTTAAAGAGTTGAGGGATTAGAGGAGAGATCTGAGAGGAAACGTGCAGCGAATAAATGCGCCAAAAATGATTACAGCGTTGTGTGGCCATAAGAATGGCAATCAGATTAAGGTTCTATCGCGCTTAGTATTTCATCGACACGCCGTCCACTGTCCTTCGGGTGTAGAGTTCCTCGCAAGAGATGCTAACTTTTATTACTCTAATGCATTAACACGCGTAAGGAAAATTCAATTTAAAAATCGAAATAAATATACCAGAGTAATGTGTCTTAATCGATCCATTCCGTAAAAAAGGAGGAAATTTAATCTCTTAATTACATCTCGTAATAATTTAATATATATTTTTTAAACTTAATTTTAAAAAAACTGAAAGAAATCAAACCCATCTCTCCTCCTCTTTGTGTGCTGGAGGAGGAAGATGAAGAGGAGGAGAGTCATTTTTAGGTGGATTTTTCCGTATATCTTCTAAATTAACCGAAAAAATATAGCAGAAGGTTGTGAAAATTAGCTTCGGACGTGTAATTATTGTAAAAATGAGGCAAAGATTGCCAAGATAAGGATGCTATTCGGGATTATTGGCCTCATTCCAAGCTGTTAAGAGAGATCCTTTTAATACGTGTCTACTTGGCGGTTCTGCTAAATTTCCTCCACATCTGTCATCCCTGTTAATTTCTTCAACGTGATAAACGCTTTCATTTTACCGACACCAACGCTGCCACAATTGTATTATCTCATTTGAAAATTAGGGTAAAAACGTTAACTCGAAAGGACGACGAAGCGCGCCACAAATCAACATTTATCTTCGCCTTCCCTGCCATATTAAACTGTCAAATAAATAATAACTCCTGTATTTTTCTGATAGAAGAAGAGATTGATAGATTCGGCCGCGTGTTTTCTATAAAAGAACAATGTCCCCTTACTATAAAATATACTTTAAATCAATCTGTCGTCGAAGCCAGTCGTAAAGGCCTCGCGCCATCTTGAGCCACGGAATTTACGAGTTTTGCCACTTTCATAATTACTTTAGAAGAGATTTCTCTAATGTATCTTCAACCTCTACTACTACACTTGATTGTCGGATAGATTAGTTTAAAATTTTCGAGTAAATTTACTTGTAAATTTGATTTTAAATGTCCGTCCTCTTAGTTAAATCTCATCCGTTCCGCACGAAAAAATGGAAAGAAATTCAATTATTTTATATCATTGCTGTAGTATTAATTTTATTTACGCTCCGGAGAGTGGGTATGTTAAAAAAAATGGATATTTTAGTGAAAACTCTAGGTTAGTTTTTGATCTATAACAGATTTTTCCGGTTGTTTCTCGTCGAAAATTTGAAAAAAAAATCGCATTTTTGTGCACGTAGTCCGCGCAATCGATAAATTATCGATGTTTTATTTTATAAAATTGATGGGAGAAGGTAAGAGAAGAGCGTGTTAATGACATATTTAAACGAAAAGCGTGTTTCAATCTCGCAAAAAGGAAATGAGCCGTGAAATCACCCAACCTGACGATCATAATGTACTTTAATATGACACCAAATTTATCTAATCTTAAATTTGAACCTTTTTTTCTTTTTTCTTCCTTTTAAATCTTGTTGACAACTCATTAGCGCTTCTTAATTTGCGGTATTTTAACAGGGAAAGTACAAAAGTTCCAAACAATTTTTCCTCATATATGACGTCACGACGAAAATTAAATTTTAAATTTTAGGATTACGAATTTGTTTTATGTTCAAACTTCGAAAGACTTTTTTAAATCGTTAATTTTACTAAAATTTACGACATTTTTATCATCTATAAAATTTTTTTCTTCCATTAATTTTCTTGTATTAAAAAAACAAATGTAATATTTCAAATTGTAAATAATTTCGTTTTATTTGCGGTTGTTTCGGTTGTTTACGTGAGCAGATGTTAAATTCCTGTTGATTTTGTCTAGTAGAAGCCGTAATTTTTGAATTATTCCGATTTAAATTGCCGTTGTGTCAAAGGATTGTCGAGAAATTCTTCGACCTTATCGATTTATAAAGTTTAAGCTAAATAAACGAATCATTTCGGCATTTATATTTATAAATTCCAGTTTAATTACACTCGCACGAAATTTCTACTCCATTTAAATAAAAAAAAATCACATTAAAACACTAAAAAAAGAAAAAACATTCATTAAAACTATGGCTTCCAGTGACGTCATTTATGTGGAAACGACTAAGCAAACATTGTTCAGAGCTACATTATCGTTCGCTTGAGATTAGTTGCGATTAATTTAAGCATAGAATAAGACTAGAGCTTAGAATCTCCCATCAGAATTTTATTTATTTCCCTCGCTTTCTTCCTTATCTTTCAGAAGAGGGGAGACATCTTCAGCTTTGATGAAGTGAACCAGTTAAAATCGGACGTCACTAACTGCACGGTTCGATCCCAAATACAATTCCTTGACTAACGATGCTATTTTCAATAAGAGAATGAATTCATCCGAGAAATTTAAGAAAATACACATTGCTTTTCCTTAATAGTTCTTCCTAGAAGTGATTTAGGAGAACGTTTCGCTATCCAAAAAGAAAAAAAATTCACTTTCTCCCTCTTCTTTCTTCCCCTCCTCTCCATTAATGAAATTATAAAAGCACGAAAGACACTTTAGTAAGGAAAATATGCAAAATCTGCATCATTTTTTTTCTGTTAATTAGCATTATAATTAGCTACTGTCGAATTTATTTAATTTTTTTCTGAGTTTTAGAATTAAATTTTATTTTATTTTTTTCACATAAGGATTATACTTTTTCCCTTATATAATGATGGAAAATCTGCCATATTCAGGTATAATAATCGAAGCAAAAAATTATCCAAATTTTCTTACATATTTATTTAAATATATAATAAAAACCATAAATTTCGCATTATCTAAAATATTCCGAGGTTTCCATACAAGGGAAATTATCAGTAAAGATTTTTCTATCCCCATTAAACGTCACGAAAATATCTTAATGTTCATCATAACGATAATCGTGTGTGTCTAATGGAAAGAAAAACTCTATTTTCTGGTAAATTCTGCTCGTTTCTACATAAAATTAACCTCGGAGAATGTCGAATTATCCAGTATCCCGATAGTAAAATAATTTTTAAATATTTATCTGTAAAAAAAACAAACAAAAATGAAAATATAAATGCAACTTTCGATAGTTAAAAGGTCTCTTCAAACATATCAAAGAGCTCAACCGAGCAGAAAATATTATCCTTTATTCTCAGAATATTCTCTTGATAAGAATAAAGAATAAGCAGAGCGTACGGAGTGGAAAAAAAGAAGATTAAAATGAGAAAAATATAAGTAAAACTCTTTCTCACGTGTTAAAATCTCAATTTCTTCTTCTTCCTCTTCTTCTTTTTAAATGAAAGGTTAAAAATATCATGTGACAGATGTTGAATAAATTGATAAACAGAGAAAGAAAGAGAGAGAGCTTCATGAGGGAGAACAAATGCTAATAATGTTAGAAAAGTAAGAATAAGACGTACAACTATACAAGAGTTCAAACATAATTAATGCCAGTTTAAAGCTATTTAGAAGGGGGAAGTCGTAATTGTCATCGCTAAGTGAGTGTCGTAATATTAAATTATAAACAGTAAGGTGGAAGGTGACAATTAATCGCAATAAAGAAGAATTACCTTATTAAATAAAATTAATTAATTTAGCTTGTCGGCCGTGTTGACACCGTCATTAAAGAGAAATATTGGAGAACAATGCATCTTTCCCTTCGCTAGTTGAACTGAAAATGTTTTATAATCGATCAAAATCGAGAATTCTCTCCGATATATTCTATTGTGATGTTTATAATGGAAGCATTATCATCTTCGTAACGATAATTCGCCTGGTTATGCTTAAATAAGCACGATAATTACGAAGATATAATGCTACTAACTCCACTTCTAAAGTATACAGTGTGGCAACCGAATATTTTTAGTTGTATTTTTACGAAAATTTAAGAAATACTCGTTAAGTTTAAGCCTCCATAACGTTAAACAAAGTTTAAATAGTGGCAATAATTTCGAATATTCACTTTTTAAACGGTAGATTTATCACTCTGCCTCTTATAATCCTCTCTGCTCTTGCGCTTCACTTATAGAGAACTAATAATAGATCTAACTAGAAATAATGATTTTTTTACGACTCTGAAGATAAAAAATTAGTTAAAAATATAAAATTTAAATAGTTTTAAACAGTAAAAATACGTAAAAACCTAAATTTCAGATAAATGTTGGCTTTAACCAGTACGTTAGGCATCTTAATGTAAGAAATGACTAATATTTAGGATAATCTGATGGGTTTATAAGGTTAATAGTTTAAAAAAAATTGTGATAGAAACATTCCAGACATTCTTTACCTTTCTAATTTAGCATTAATGCAATTACTCGAAAGTTTAATTCTATATTAGCTATAATTTATGTAGTCGCATAAGTTAGATGCGAATGAAGACGTTTGGACACGATGCAGTTATTGATTACCCACAGCATGGAAAGAATAAAAGATTGATTGTGGGGTCAATCGAATTCACAAACGCTTCAAGAATTTAACGCTAGATTCTTCCAGGAATAAAAAAGAGTATTATACAGAGATCCAGAGGCCTAGAGCAAGAATTGAAGAGATCTTTTCCACTTTCTTATCTAAAGAACTAGAGCAGAAAGAAGCTGTTGCATTCTTGAAACATTTCCAGATTTTATAAATTAAAATAGAAAAATAAAAAAAACAATTTCCAACTTTCTCCCGACGAATTTCATCGCCATTCTTTAAAAGAAATCGAGATTATTCTTAGCTTAAATTTCATTCGAGTTATTCAGAAGAAATTAATTAAAATTTCGCATTTTCCTTATTTAATTAAATGACGATCTAAGAACAGATAATTTTAATTATATAATTTTTATAAAATTTCAGTTATCGTCTATGAATGTTCTTGGGTTAAGAAATGAGAGGATGGAGATGATGGAGAGACATCCAGGAGAAACATGATCATCGACGAAACTTAAAACTTCGAATCAAAAAAAAGCAAGGATTCACTTCAAAATCGATACTTTCCAAATATAGAATTCCACGTGATCCGTTGGCAAAATCTTGCTCCATAAAAGGAAAAAAATTATATACTGTATATATAAGGAACGAGCAAGACTCTACGTATTTAATTAAAGTTTAATACACTAAGCACCCGCTATGAGCGTTTTTTATAGAATTAAACATTTGTAAAGCCAAAAATGAGTAAATAATCCAAAAAGAAATAATTAAAGAGCATTTAAGTCGATGTTAAAGCAAGTCTCGGAGGATTATCTTCTTGGAAAAGTCCGTTTGTAAAGGAGAAACGATTCGTTATTGTATGGGAGAAAGCGAGGGACGAGGTCAAAAGGATGAGAATATCCGACATGATTAGTGTCTGTAAGCATCCTTGGTCCGCTGTATCTTTACGCATGGTGTAACGCACAGTGTCACGATGTGTTAGTAGCTAAAGAGTTAAATTAACTAACAAGTAAAACACTACCACCGACTTTCCATCTTAAGAGACTGGAAAGAAGCCAACAGCTGACGATTTCCTTAGGAAATATCAACCTGACATTCGCTTTCTACCACTTTCTTTTCTGTGTTTTATCACAAATTCTCATCCTCTTCCCACTTCTTATGGAGTGGCAATTGGCTAAAATCGAGCCGGTTTCCAGTTAAATTAATAGAAAAAAGACTGGAGAAAGTTGTGTTTTTACGAAAGTAGACAAACTCGGACGTTTCTAGAGAATTTCCAGGAATTTGTCAAAATTTCTAAACACTTCAGAAAGGTGGAAACGAGATTTAAGTGTCTAAAAATCGAAAACATCTTGAGCTTCTTTAACGCACATTCTTGTAATCCTGCAGAGATTTAATATAATCCTCGCCCTAAAATACGTTATTTCTAAATATATTTGAAATGAAGACTGTCCAAACGAGAGGATTTTTGAGAAATTTTGCATTAAAATATACATTTAAAGAGCGAAGATTAAACCTGTTTAATATCTAGAAATTTGACTCCAACACCTGTCTAAGCACTCGAACGTGTATTTTAAATATTATTTAGTACATCACAAGGGGGAAAAAAGTCGCTAGTGTCGATGCCCTTTCGGGTAGAGGTTAAATACGAGACGTTGTAAACGTAACAATCGAAAACAAAACGTTTTACTTCTCGTTAAGAAGACGGATGGATCCAGAGACATTTACTTCTCTATCATTTATTTTCCGCCGTATAAATCCGTGTTATCCGATACCCAAATAAAAATATAACCTATCAACGTTCTCCTCGTATAAATTACAAGACGAGAATTTATATAAATTCTTTTAAAATTATGTAAAACCTCCGCCGATACGTTACTCGTGCACTTAACATTGGTGGGTTATAAAATTTGATATTTGAAGTCGAAGAAAAACATGGCCCAAATGTGCTGACGAGCATAAACAGGTCGAGATTTTGATGTTTGCTTACAGAAATACATTTGAAATTCAATGCGCCAAGAACTATATTTTTGAAGGTTCCTACTCCCGATTTTTTTTTGTATGTTTAGTTATTGACGAGATTGACTTTTCGCTTTCTACGGCTGAAATATTCATGAAAAATGCATTAAAATGCTGTACCGATTTGAAATTTCTCTGTATAATTATCGTGATTATAAATTTCTTTGTGTTTTAGAAGAAATTTATAAAGAAAAATGCTTAGAAAAAATATATATTTAACGTGTTCTTAAATATAATTCGTCATTTTATCTTATATTCACTCTTTATACTTCAATTTTGGAACGTTATTTAGCTAATAATTCATTGATTTTTGGTACAAAGGGTCTATTAAACTAGCTTAGAAAGAAGTAAATACATATAAGACATGAAAATAAATAGAAGATAATGTTAAACAAGATACAAATACGCGTACTTGTACAGTACGAGTGTATAAAGTTGGCACAGTCGACACGTTAAAAACACCAGCAATTATATTCTGACGCTTGCATACATATTACACTACTTTATCGATAGGTTAAACATCTCTTAATATAGACGATTCATGTAGATACTGATAGAGGATTCGCATCCCTCTACATGTAGATATTGACAGATGATCCGCATCTCTCTCCACATATATAGTGAGAGAGAATCCATCCCCATCCTTACATCCTTACATGAAAAAATATGTTTCCATAAAGTAACTATAGGCTAAGATGCCTGATAAAAAAAATCGAGTCGCACTACAGAACCCGATTTAAATCAATTTTAAATATATAACTGAAAAAAAAAGTGAACTGGAAGTTAAATTAAGAAATTTTATTCGGTCTTATTAATACAAATAGTAACCAATCTCTAAATTCTGTCAAAATATGCATATACATACGTCCAATTCTACTGTTTAGTTTAGGAATCTCGTCTATAGAGATAGAGATTAAATGTGCAATGCTACAAGTTGAGAAATTATATGATAATTCTATATATATATACTGTACATTAAGAGGTACTTCGTAATCTACTAATTGTGCAATATATTATAAAGACGATCTGTTTGGTTGTATATCCGTACACATTCCTAATTATCTCTCCTTATCATAAACCGAATGCTACGATAAAATTACACATAATTGAATATGGAGATAGAAATAATTAAGGACGAATATTAAATTTAATTGATTTTTCTTACGAAATTGTAAGAATTCGCGTTTTTTATCTAACTTATCATAATGGGAACGATAAGTTAGATGCGGAGAGATGCAGGAGAGATGAGGATCCTTTATCATTATCTACACGAAGGAGGATGCGGATGCGGACGCTATTTTTATTCATTCGAACTGTCGTCGATAACATGCAAAGTATAAGTGATGATTACTCGTCTCACGCATAATTAACCCGACCACACGCTTGGAAAAAATGGAGAATATTTAAATCAATTCTCCAGCGTGTGAAAGAGAAAAGAATTGAACGTATATCTTTACCTATCCTATAAACCGAAGGCTGCGGGAGAGCATCGGAAATTAGGAGAAATGGCGTGTCTCTACAGGAATTTTGACGAGTGATGATGATGATGAGGACGATAATATAGTTTTGTATCTGCAAATAAATATATTTGTATTGGGAAGATATAAATAGAGTAAGAGAATGGATGGCATCGAATCCAATTTTATTGTTATCTGGAAAGGTAATAGAGCGAGATGTCTTTTTATCGCCATTCTCTTCTGCCTTACGAATTAGATTTTGCTTAGACAACCATTAAGCTATCCAAGCAAAAATAGATGGAGAAAATTAGTTTCGGATGGCGGAAATATCCCAAAACTTCTCGCTCCTTCCTCCTTCACTTTCTATTTTAAATTAATTACGTTTGATTGGATTAAGAACGGGTTGAAACAGTTTACGTTGTTTCCGATTTAAACACGTTTCCTCGCTTCGTTTCTCCGTTTTATATCGATCTTATTGTATGGAAAATAGTTGGATTAAATGCGAAATATTTCTCCCTGTGAATAGAAATCAGTTGATAAGAGCAGGAATTCAATAAGCCAAGGACATTTTCTTATGCTAATTTCCATTTGGATGTTTTAAGATAGTTAAAATGAATGGAAAAAAACAGGGCGAATCGAAAGCGATAAGGAATTTGGAAACAAATCTTTTTATCGCTTTAAATTCTTTATTGTCATTTTGTATTTTTCTCCATTAGAAGCTTTATTGCTTTTTACGATCTTTTCTACACACTGGAAACTTGTACATTTTCATTTATTAAAACTGTTTCTTATTCTTCTCCTCCTCTTCTTCTTCCTTTCAGTTGCGGCACTTTTTATCTATAGAAATTAATTAGGATAAGAAAAAATAAATTCGCTAATGCGCACTTATTATATCTAACATAAAATCTATTTATTTGTTTAAAAGCTTGATAGTGATTTAATAAAATAATTTTCTGAAAAGCATTTTTGAAACTTTCATCTAAACGAAAAGGAGATATTTGTTTTTACGTTTTAAAGCTTTGATAAACTAATTAGATCGAAAATACGGAAATTTAGTTTAGCAAGATTGATAAAAAAACATCTCTCTTCCATCTCCAGCATCCATTAGATATAGTATATTCGATCGCATCGATTATTATTATTATTACAAGGATTTAAAGGTCGTTACAGTTATCTGCTACAAAATAAAATTTCTATTCTCTATTCTGAATTACAGTAAAGTCCATTAGGAAGGGTGGTAAATTCTTCCAATTTAACAAGAAAAACCCAACAAAAATCACAATTATCAACTAAAAATCAAAGATACAGAATAAAATTACAATAGAAATGACAACTAATTTAGTTTAATTATAGTTTAAAATCAATAATTTATATATATATTTTTTATGGAGAATGCTTTTCCTCCCTCTCCCCCTACGGTTTTATTACTGTGGAAGGAAGGAAATTTCGACTTTCAAACCAATAAAAGTGATGGGAGGGAGGAGAAGAGGTTGGACGAAGGTCGTTTACCGGACATCAGGAGACGTACGATGTCAAAAGAAAGACAAAGAAGAGAAATGGACGAGTAATGTGTCAAGATAGTGAATGTGTATGGACAGACAGAATGACACGGCGAGCTTCACTCAGTCTCATTGAGTTGTTTGTTCTCCACTCGGTGTCAGTCGCTTGTCGTTCCATTCCGCCACTTCAAGCGACAAAACTCACATCCAGTTTAGATAATATTCTGTTTTTACAACTTGGCTTTCTATCCAACTTCTCTTGCATCTTTTCTTTCCTGTCATCAAAACTTTCGGAACTGCTCCCTCCCCGGATATCTACTTAAAAATTTCTCCTCATTTTCCACTAGTTTAGTTTATTAAGTTAAATTTTAAAGAAAAACAACTTTTGTTAACTTGAGCAGATAATTTTCCCATTTGTAAATCTATCCGTAACGTTCGACCACTCGCTTGTCGTATAAGAAAAACACTTTTACAGGCGTTGCGCCTGTAAAATGTATTAAAATATCGGTTAAATGTAAATTTTTCTTTTTAATAAATAAATAAATAAGTAAGAATATTATTGTAAATTAGTTTTTACATCTTTATGCACTTTTAAATATTAATTAATATGTTAATTAATGAATTAATTACATTTAAATGTGCAAATTCGATTTAATTACTTGTTAAACGGGATCTTTTCTTACTTATAAATGTCTAAGATGGTGATAATTTAAGAAGTTTTCCTTCGAGTAGGTTCCGTATTTATTTCATCAGCTTGAGTCAACAATGTTCCGAATTTAATATCATCTTTATATGTTTGGCAATGCAATCTCGGTATTATTAACTCGGTAGTTGTCTATCTTAAATCCAAAAAACCGCAGGTAAAGTCGAGATGATTTCCCACAGGATCAAAAAAACATAACGAAAAACAAGACAATAGCTCAACATACACGTATCTGCCGTGTTTACAAAATTCAATCTTATCGAATTTTCTTCTTATTACTCCTTTTTAATATATAAATGATTAAATTTCGTCGTCTCTGATAGTTTTTCCGGTTACTTCAGAAACGAGACGATTTTGCCAGCAATATTTGGCGGAAAAAACCCAGCAATTTGCAACTGTTAAATTTTCCAACTCGAACAAGATTTAGAGCAGAGAAGAGAGCTTTTCCTCACTTCCGAACCATCGAATACGTTACCATGACGACGAGAGAAGCGTAATAACGTCACCATAAAAGAAAAGGAATAAAATGATTCAATTCTTTATCACACACACACACAAAAAAAGAAGAGGAACCATTTCGAATGCTCGTTCTGCGCGTGATGCATTTTTCTGCATTTTATATAATTTTGAATATTTTATTTTAATAAAATATTTACTTTATATAGCATTTTCCAACGCGAACTTTCTGCAAAACTTGCCCAAATATATATATAAAAAAAATCAATTGAACCAGTTCACTTTTATTGTCTATGGGACACGAGAGAGAGAATACAGATACCTCTTTATATTGGTGTAAATTCTAGTCTATAAGAGAACAAAAAAAAAATAAATAATNACCCGAATCTAGTGACATTTTCTCAGCGTCCGGCTCATCTTCGTAGATGATGCTTAGAAACTGGGTTAAGGAGATATTGTGGAATTGAAAAATTCCCCGGAGCACTTCTATATTACGGAATATGAATTCTGTTCTCTATCCAGATAACATCTTTAATATCCATTCCGTATATTGAAAAATGTTTTTTTTTTATCATTTTCCTCATTTAATTCTCTATACAATTAATATTAGGAGGATTTCTATTGGGGTATTTAATCAAATAAAACAGATAGGAGATTTAAACACGATGATCGTTCGATTGATTTGTTAAATATCTTGTCTCTGTCTTTGTTAAATTGTAAACGATTGAAAGATTAAGGCAATTAAGGAATATCGAAGCTTGTATCTCTAGTGATTATTTTGTAGGATTCCATACAAACACTCCTTCGATTTATCTTTCGTTCGATGCTACATCCTCTAATGGCTCTTATTCTTCGTATAGAATTCGTTGACCCCATATAAATCCGTAGATTCTTTTTACTTGTAACCTTTCTATATACTCGGGCAATTAAAAAAATAATAAATCTAGAGTTAATGATAAATTAATAATAAAAATAATTTCTGATAAATTACGAAATTTAACGGGCGGAAAAGCTATAATACCCGTTACATAAATAGATTTTAGTCATTATCATCCACCGAGATTAATCTGGATAATTTGGACGTCGACCTTAATCGTAACAATGAGAAAATTATCATTAATGTGAAAGGTGTTTTGATAGATGATTTGAAGGAAAATTACGGATCTTCTCCAATAATTAATTAGATATTACTTCTCTTCCTTGGATAAATTCTTACTAAACTCTTTAATCTAATTTTAAAATATTAATCTCGAATAAATTTATTTAGAGTAATCAATCTCCTTTTAAAATCGATTCTTTGATCTTTGGACGATTAAAATTTGTATCTTTTTTTTTTTTCTAAAATTAAATTCTTAGCCGAATCTCGCGAAAGATTTTTCAAATTTAAAGTAGTTAAATTTAGTTAAAAATTAATTTTTATAATTATAATATGTTTGTTTCCGTAGTTTTTTTTAATAAATTTCTGGAAGATAAAATGTCACTGATTTAAGCAGATAGATAGGAATATACAAAGTGATAAGAAGGAGCAGTGGATGGATGCTAGAAATTATGAAATGAATGATGATGTATAGAGAGAGGAAGTAAAAAAAAAATTGAAAAATAATGGCTACGTAGTGAGAGATAAATGTGCAGACGTACAAACACGCCAGCAAAAAGAATCAAAGTTAAGAGAAAAACTAATGTTATACGGTGCAAAAAATCGAAGCACACGAAAAGAAAAGCGAGGATTACACAGCCAAAACCAAGGAAAACAGAGGAGAGAAGAGTGCAGACAAACGTTTTTTTTTCTTCTTCTTCTCCTCACCTTCAATAAATTTATTCGATTTTATTTAACCGAACCAGTAAAAAACACAATAAGACGACCTTCCCGAGAGGAAAGTTTTCTCCGTCTTCAACCGTCTTTCTCCATTATTTCGATTGCTACCGCAGATTTTTACGACTCCAACAATTATATTTATCCTCGTACACTCTCATCCAATTATAAAATAACTCTCCTCATATAGTTTATAACCCAGAAACAATCTATAAGCTCCTTCTTCTCTACAAGTGATGCTGCAGCATCTCTCCGCAGCATCCCTCTACTAAAACGTATGGTAAGATGTTTCGTTTCTAGATAATTTATAACCACGTAATCTCGTCTAAATCGCCGGATTTTCTGTTTTAATATGGCGTAAGTCCGTAGAAAATATAATTGCAAAATTATTGCTTTATCGAATTCTGGGGTGTAGCAGGATATTTTTACGAGAAAAATAAATTTTTCTTTATAAAATTTAAAATGTTATTGGCGAGATCGACTCCATCTGGGGACAATTATGGGGAGAGAAAGCACCGCAGCATCAAGAAGTACGAGAGAGAGAGGGGAAGAGACGATTTATAAACAGGATCTTCGGTAAGAAAAGGGGGAAAGAGGTCACGAGGTTTCCATTCCATGAAGTTTACCATTGATACAAGTAGAAAAACGATTGTTTTGATCAGAATTGCTATTCTATAATCGCGACTTTCTTAATGGTTTGTTGGAAGTAACAAGATAGGGAGTTCTTCCCTTTCTAACTATTTCTTTATCTATCGATTGGTCAGACTCGATCTTTTCCATTGATTGCCAGCGAGTTAAACAAGGTTAGATATCAATTCCGATCGAAGTAATTGTTTTTTTGGCATTGTTTGTTAGATTCCGACTGCTATAGATTAATGACTTCCTACTTCCAAACAATATAAAAAGGAAGAAACTTAAAAATTGTTCTCCAACTTAACATAGTAAAAAATCGCACGAAAATTGAAAGTCACTATTCGGAATGGGGGAAAGCAAACGCTAAATGCGATCATTAATCATTGTTTTCATCCTTAAACTTTCATCTGTCGAGTGTTTCTAGAATTGTTTCCCATGTATATTTATCGACTTTAATTTCCCCTTCTTTAAAAAAAAATTAATTAAAAACATTTTTATGTATAGTAAAACTTGTGTAAACCGGACTCACGTGGTACTGAACATTTTTTCCGGCTTAAAAAGGTTTCATTTTGTACAGGTGTTTTTAAACACCGAAAATCGCTCCGTTTCGAAGAATTTTTCCCGTTTTAAACAGGTTTTACCGTATAGTAAAACCTATGTAAACCGGAATGAACATACAGTATTTTGTTCTGCTTAGGCAGGTTTCCGTTTTATTCGGGTTCCGCTTTTGACAGGTTTACCGTAAATATTTTTTAATATAAAAAATTCGTGTTATTTGGAAAATGGGCCGTTTATCGCTCATTTTTATTGAACAAATCGTTAAATAAAGCAATTTTCTAAATTTTTAGGGATTTTTACGTCCGTCTGCCATCGTTCAGCGATGATTAATAATAGTTAAAAAATATTTAGACTTAAAAAAATAACGCAGAGGACGAACGAATAAAGGGAAAATTCAGATTCCTATCTCGATTAGCGATGGCGCGTGAGAAGAGAAGAAGAAATATATATATATATAATAAAGAAAAAAAATGGAGAGCGTGGAAACTAGAAAAACGATAAAGTAAATCTATTAAAATGTAATTAATCTTATTCATGGGCGTGTGGCGTGACTCCATTCAGAGCCAATGGATTAATAACATACACTCTGTCCATTTTATAATTACTCCGCATTAAACGCATAAATATTTCATGAAAGTCGTTTCTAAGAATTGTAATTATATTTAAATATGTTTCGTCCCTTTTCCACTTCTTGTTTCGCATTTTAGTCACTATAATAATCGGTAATTCCAGTGAAAAAGTCTGAAATTTGCATCGGGATACGTCACGATTCCGAGAAGAAATTCGAATAGGGTATAAAAATTCATAGATTTAAATAAGATCTAGGGGGAGAATTAGGGAATTAGGGGGAAAATACGAACCTCTAACGTTTAAGACTGTGTTTAACAACCGAGAATGGACCCCCTCCAAATTTAAACTTGATAGAAACAACGTTTATTTAATTGGGTAGCAATTTTCAAATTGCAAACCTTTACCTTTGTTAATCTCCAGAACGGTGTTAGATAAAAATCGAGACCGGATACGGAAAGCTCAGGGGGTGTAATCCACGATTAACTACACATAAACTTCCGGTTCAAACCGGAAATCACGTGATTTCGATTCAAAATTTTACAGAGACGACCAGCGCGACTCGGTTGTTATCGGGAGAAGTACGATTTACAGGGGCAATAATCCACCGGATATGGAAAGCTTAGGGGTTAACTATATACAAACTTTCGGCCTGGACCGGAAGTCACGCGATTACTTAAAATTAAAAGACGGTTAAATATTGTAGGCCGGCATTGCGACCATGTCACAATAAGTAATTGCTTGTTATTTTATATACGAGTAGGCGCATCCGTAACAGTTTCACAAGAAGAGTGAAGAGTAGAAATCATTTCCGGTCAAGTAATAAGGGAAGAAAGATGGAGAGGCGTTTAAAGGTTTAAAGTTTTCTTTAATGATTTTAAGTCGAAAAGTTGTATCAAGCGCGTATCGGTAACCGATTTATCAATCTACAAGACGTGTAAGCTATCCTTAAGGAGTTAACTGATAATGCTTTGTCTGCAGAGGATTGATTATGGCCGCGACACTCCTCGACATCACTTCATCTGATCAGCACAAGAAATTATCTGCATCCTTCTTATCCATCAATAAATTTGAGGGGTGGATGCGGTCGGATTCGTTACTCCATCACAAACAACGCTATTATTTTATATCGGAGCAAAGAAAACATAAAGGAAAAAACTGCTTTAAATTTTCTTCCGGTGTATTTTTGCCATTATTAAATATTTAAAGGAGTTCAACTTTTTTTTTTCTCCAGAGGAAATATTTTATTCAAGGGGGAAAAAAGTGGATAAAACTTAAAATTTTAAAGAATATTTTCTAAATTTATTATTATAATTTTTTCAAAAATAAATTTACATTCTCAAAAGACTTTTTTAATTTACGAGTTAACTAAATATAAAAGTTTTAAACTTAACTTTTATAATTTCGCACGCAAAACTTTACTACACGTGTATTTTTTAATTATTATTAATTTTAATTTAATAGAAATTAACGAGAGTTAAATTAAATTTATATTATTCACGTAATGCTACGAGGTAAAGCCTCTTTCGTGCTTTATTTGACCACCATTTTAAAAAGTTTCGAAGAAGATAAGATATTACATTTTAAGAAAAATTAATTCTTCTTTTAATAATTTCTCAAAATAAACGAAAACGAACCGCTTAATGTAAACAACTCATCTGCCACGCGATTCTATCCGAAATCTTTATTTCTTCCTCCTCCTCCTTCTCCTCTTTTTTTTTCGTCCAGAGACTCGATAATGAACACCAGATGCACCTCGTAACACCCGAAAGTCTCTCTTTGATGTAGAACTGAAGTAAGAAAATGATAATTAGCTGTTGTAGCAACGTTGAAGAAAGATATTTACGCCTCCTAATTGCTTCTTCTCCTTTACTGAAGATTAAAACTAACACGTATTGCCGAAATTTCGCATTTTTACGCCTTAGCTAAATTCAATTTGTGAAATAAATATTAATGAATTGACCTTTAATCTGGAAAAACTAAAAAAAACTTGGAAGTTAACGCTCAAATTAAATGGTAAACTCGGTTCTTCTTCCACAAAATTTGTATAAAATATGAAGAGAATCGATTCGGAAGTATCATTTATTACCTGGAATGGACTTCTTATAATATTTAGATTATAGATTTGGAGTATATTTTATCATTATCGACGAGATATATTCTTATAAATCTCGGTTACTCCAAAGAATTTCGGCTGTAAGAAACGAAAAATGTTTAATTAGGAAGTAAAGAAAGCGTATAAATGTTACATTTCAGTTACAACAGAAATCCTATACTTGTAATTGTGTAGAGTTTTTGCTTGAATGTAGCTCCAATTATAACTAAATCTAATTATATAGTTTTATATTTCAGTTGTTGTAGACAGGTTTATTTAAGGGATTGCCAGAAGTGCCATTTGGTCGACGTCGAGGCCTCAAAATTTAATATTTTATGGGATAAAAAAAGAATTATATCTATTTCATTTTATATATTTAATTTTTTTATGACTAAAGCTGTGTTTTTATTGAATTTTAATCAATTTTTTAATGGTTTCTAGAAAGGGACGAAGGATCCACGTCGTGTCCGTTGGCCTTGAATTTATTAATAAAATTTTTATTTCATTCACGCTTTTAAAGTTCAATTTTATCTATAAATTCAATTATATCTTTCAATTTTAGTGATAAAATATCAAAAATCCCATTTGTGTCCACAAAATAATTTTTAAAAATTGTAACTTGGCTTACAGAGGAGAGCATCGGAGCTTGGATTTTGTTCTTACTCTATTAACACGTATGACGACAAACATTGTAACAATTTAGTATGATGGAAATTTTTTTAATTAGAAAAACTTAAGTTAATTAGATTAAGTTTAGCGTTAATTAAAGGCATAATTACTCTGGAAACTTATTAGAAACAACAACGACACGACGGATCGAAAGCCGTCCGGAAATGCGTATCATCCAGTAGACACGTCCTGTTCCACAAATCAGCCTCCGATTGTGTTATCTCCTATTCATTAATTTCACTTCCTTCCCAAAATTATAAAGGAATTGGTCGAAAATGAGAGAAGAAATGCAATTGTTCTCCTCCTTCCTTTTCGTCATTAAAAAAGGAGGAGGGGAAAACCAGCAAAATTTTATTCTCTAATTATGGAGAAATGGATGATCTTTCGGTCGGATTTGATTCTTCTTCCGGTCACGCATCACTTACGAGAATTTCCAAAGACGTCAACACTTCTCATTATCATTTGGAATTAAGTTCGGTCTCACTTGGTTAACAAGTAAATTCTTGCTTCATCCCGGGATTTGCACATTCTGCCACGGTTTGATTCTCATTTTATACCAAAATTCCACTTAATTTACTACGTATCTATGATTAATGATGTAATTTAAAGCACGATAAGCTACGACGAATAAAAAATATATAAGTTATACACATTTATGCGGTTTGCCAGGCGATATATTCGAGTTAGTCCCTAATGAAATGGCTCCGATCTTATGCGCAAACAAAAGCTTTACGCTAATTCCTTCACAGTAGCTTTGCAATGGAAGAAAAGCCCACAGAGACACAATATAAGAGAGTGACAACCCGAAAAATGACGTAAGATTTATGATGTTCTCGTTTAGAAGCGGAGACTTTATTAAATTTATCATTCTTCATCCCGTTCCTCATCCTCCATCCCCTTTTTTATAATTATATTTTTTTCGGAGAGATGCCCTTTATTCGGGTTTTAAGAAAGCATTTTAAAATGGCAAAGGTTATAAGTTAGTAAAAGCCGTTAAAAGTTTTATCTGGGGATATTTTTAAACCTATAAAGAGTTAGAAAATGCCGAGCGAAATTAGATGAGTAGAAGTAGTGGGGCCAGCGAAGAACAGTCGGGCTATTTACGAGTTAGGAGTAATCTTCGCATCGCACACCAGAGATGACTGTATTGGGATGTAACGACCCTTTCCAACATCCTCGGTCGCTATGGCAACCCGAATCTAGTGACATTTTCTCAGCGTCCGGCTCATCTTCGTAGATGATGCTTAGAAACTGGGTTAAGGAGATATTGTGGAATTGAAAAATTCCCCGGAGCACTTCTATATTACGGAATATGAATTCTGTTCTCTATCCAGATAACATCTTTAATATCCATTCCGTATATTGAAAAATGTTTTTTTTTTATCATTTTCCTCCCGCATTCGAATGGCAAATATCGTTATCGAATTTGTTCTTTAACGGATGAAGTCGGTGCAAATTTTTACATTTGCATGCTAAATCTTTTTTCCGGTCCCGGCGCAATAATAAATATTCATCTCGGAATCGTATTTTTGTTTACTTTACAACCTCCTCCTTCAATCGAAAGTCGCGCCAGCAACCTTCTCCGACGTCATAAAGGTTTCTTCTTTTATAACACAGTCGATATTAATGCGGCAAAAGTTTATACTTGTTTACAAAGAACAATTCCAAGCGACAGAGTCGACCGTCGCAAGTTTAAATGGAAAAGATTAACTAAAAATTTATCAAATTACAGTTCGTCTATCTAACACCGTTGCCGAGATTAAGGAAGGACAGACAGACAGACGGTAATTTATAGGCCTACAATTATTTCAAATTGTAGTCCAATAAGTAGAAATATTTACCTGGTCTAGGAAAAAAATATTAAAGTAATTTATCGTGTATACTCGATAAACTAGCGAAAAGTCTGAACAACTTCTCCCGTATCTGATAAATTGATAACGATAACGCCTTTATCGGGAGCGCATTTGTAAACCGATAAAAGCATTTCGCCCGACTTTTTTCTCTCGTATCTCTCGTTTTTCCACGTGTCAATTTAAAACGCCTTAAGGAAAAATTTGGGAGAGATTGGCCCGTTTCCTGCTCTTCGTCATCATCCGTGCAACGGGACGGGAGAGAGGCAGATTCCATCTTTCTCTTCCAATCGATAACTTACATTTTCATCTCGTATTTCGGAATATCTCGCATTTCCAAAATTTCCACATTCTCTAACTTCTCGGGCCGTCTGGAAAATTGGTCCCGCGGATAGAATGATTTCGAAAGAGAGTACACGAAAATTCACTTTTACCCATCACTTCTGGCCGCAATGTGCCGAGAGAGCAAACACTTTTGATCTCATTTTGTTTGTTATTGCTGAAACGATTGTCTTGTTTGTTACAGACCATGATTCTCTTCTTCCCCCTCTCGATTCTTTTCTTCTTTTGCACACCCAACCGTCCAAACTTTTTCTATTATCTTACAGTTAAACAAAATTCGGAAAAATTCCCGATTTTTTCCCCTCCTCTCGGCATCTTTTTCTGGAAATTTGTGTATAAATTAATAAAGTTAGAATTAAGAATCGATGAAATTAATCGATATCGATATTAAAAATCGTTGGATCGATAGAAAAACGGGAAAATTTCACTCGTTTCCGAAAGAAGAATCTTTCAATAAAAAACCAGTTGCTCTCAATATCGAACGAGGAAGAAGAAAGATTAAATTATCGTCACATCTGGTTTGATTTTTCAATTGATAGAAACGAGTAACAAGCGTAAGATTGATTCAAAATTGCAAAACTAAAAGTAAAACATCCGGAAAGTCCAAGAAAACCAACAACATATCGATTCTTTTGGAGTGGGAAGTGTTTTCAATTTAATACTGATATATCAAAGTGGATAGTTTCCTCGGGACAGGAGAATCTTTAAAGTTTTTTCTTCTTTTCTTTTTTCCTTGGCAGGCAGAAATCGCAGGAGAAGCAATAAGAAAATTCTAATCCCGTACTAAACTTGGCCGGATATAAAGTTCAATTTTCAAATTCGGAATTAAGATCTCTCGTTTGTTTCTAATAATAAATCCAGATTGCAGTGAAATTTCTTAACCATAAAGACGAAGGAAGAAGAAGGCGATGTCGTTTAGTTTCTATAAAATTGCTGACGAGTCTATTTCTTTATTAAATCCCAATCCGCTAGCTTTTAAGATGGATAGATTTTCCCTTTCGCCAAATGAATGGTTGTGGTTATTTGATTGACTACCCGGCGGTACTTCTGATTAAATTTCACTTTCTGCTGCCCAATATCGCCACCCGAACTCTTCTCACGTCTTAAAAATCTCGCAGAAAGACCTTTTATAACAATAACTTAGCGTAATAATTAATTGTAAGAATGCTTTGTTAGTTGTTACCAGTTTGTATCGTCCTTCGAAAGGATACGGGATATAAATTCTATTTATTCAAATATCTAGAGTCGAGTCGGGGAAGCGAATTGTAATCTGGTGGTAACCTTTGAAGGTCTGGAACTTAAACTTTATGAAATTGTAGAAATTCCTGCGAAAACTACCACAATAGGAATCTCCGTTGTAAATTTCATCAAAAGAGATTTAATTTATTCGTTTTGGTTTCGGTAGGATCAAAGGAAAAATCCCTATAACATGAAGGATCCTTTTGACTTCGTCCTGACTCCTTTCATTCGATATTCGGATAATGGCAGGCCTTTAGAAGAGCGCTTCCGAGTGAAAGATGGGATGTATTTCAGAGCTCCCCAACAGATTTATCGTCGACATACCGGATCCAAACATTTCCTCCATCTACATCCGAGTCAGTCGGTCCTTCCGGAAGAGTTCGATCCTCCTCTAACGCTTCCACTTCCCGTATCCGCATCGACGAGACCCGGTATATCGACCGAACTGAGGGGAAGATGGCACAGGAAAGATCCGAACGCGCAAGAAGATCCTTTCAACCTCCATTTTCATCCCTTCTACCGATATACATGCAGTCGAACGCCTCTAGACCAACATTTACGTTTACTCCCGGCAAACCACGGCGAACGGCCCACTCACAAACCCATCCATTTTCTAGCTTCTATCAGAAATCCTCATGATCGCTATCTGTGGACTTCCGAGTATCTGAAGCCTCAAAAACAAGAGAGATATCGAATAGAAGGAGACATCAAGCTGCGTGGGTGCCTCTACGACACCTTCTTCGATTTTAACACCGACGGCGTACACGAAATCTGGCCCAAGACGGGTTTTGTGGGTAGAATGTAGAGTGCCCGAGTGGAGAAGAATAAATATCGAGAGGCCGAAGTAAAAGACAAAAATTCCATTTTAAAAATTTAGTAGAAACGTATGAGGGGGGAATTCTTATTTTATGTAAAGGTTTGGAAATAAAATATAATTACAAAGTTAAAGTCGTAGGACTTAGAGAAAAACAAAGATATAAAAGGGAGTGGCATACCGTATCCAGTCCGGTAGCCTATCCGTGTTTACTTTTATTGAATTTCTCGAATGTTTCGGGACGCAAGTTCTGTTTACAATAAAAACAGAATGCAATTTTGTAGCAAGAATCTCTTTCGGTTCTTCTGTAAATAGCATTCTCCAATTCTTACTCCCATTGGATAACAGTATTACAACGTCACGATTTTTTTTACCGCCGTCCAGTAATTTCCCAACGATTTTTGCTACGCTTTTTTCTTTTATATCTAAGAATATTTTTACATCGTTTCTTTCCTTCTCGACCCTTCCACATAAAATAACCTATAATTCGCAACTTTAAAAGTTTTAAAGCTCTGCGATACCGTTTCCCCCTTCCACGTCGCCATAGATATAAATCCTATTTATACAATATTTACGCAGCTCCCGTATTAAAAAAATATATGAGTTTAAAACAACTAAATTTAATTATATTTTTCTTAGTTTATAAAATATGAAGTTTGATTTAACGAAGATTTCTACAAATAAAATTAGAAGGAGTCGGGAAAACGTATGAAATCTAAAATATTTTTAGATGTTGCAGCCAACGTGCAAAATATCTTTAAGAATATTTAAGAAATTTTTATGGATAACTCGAATGTTTCCAATTTTCCTCGAATTTATCGCGGAAAATGCCAAATTTTCTAGCCCAACCGAGAAGGAAAGAGTTTCTTGCGCGGACATTATTCGGAAATGGAAACGACTCTTAAGAGATGGGTAGGGAAAAGATGGCCGATATTTGGGTTAGCAGTAAAGTTTTTAAGATAGCATTGGGACAATCCTTATTTTATAGCGGATGGAAGTTGGCCACGCACCCGAATCCTGGCTTATTTTTCCCAGTGGCATTTCTTGTAAGCAACGTTTCTTTTACGTTTCGACAGCGACGACGACCAGAAACAAAGGAAAATACAGTAGCAAAACTTGTCTTTTTTTTTCTTTTAAATTGGAGACGTCACAAATTCCATCCGTGACGTAGCTTTAGAATGTATTCGCTCCAATAAACGGGGATATTTTTCGCCGTCAGTCTTGGGTTATGATGGATGTCGTGTCGCCACTCCCTATTGACAACGGAGGAAAGAAGTGCAGTGTAAAGTTTATTTACCATCCGTCAATAACGACAGAACTTGTGTACAGATCGAAGCTGTAAAGGGATATGGGGATCTTCTATTCATTGGATGTACTTCCAACATATAATCGATAAAACGGATACTCTAGAGATTCTTCGCTCGCTTCCGATAAATTTTTATTTAAAATATTTTTGATGTTTCCGTACCAAACATCAAAAAAGTATAATCTCCCAAACATTATAGATATATTTTTTTTTATGTTAATATAAAGTTTTCCTTACGTTACTCCATAGAAACCGTCTCCAAAGATTTCTTCGAAAAACTCTTCTAAACAATAAAATAAATAAATAAAAATATATCGAAAAAAGAAGATAATTTAAGTCTGCAGTCATTTTCTATTGCTTCTCTGAGAAAGCTTTTAAATGCTTTAAATTCTTCCATTCTCAATTCCCATTAGAGAATATCACAAAAGTCGAATATTAGGCACATCTCGAGAGAAAGAATGGAAAAAATGACTATTTTTTTAAATTACAAAGTGAAAAATTAATAATCCATAGAAGTAAAATTATAGATTATCTTCAATTAAAATAAATAAAGCTGTTTAGTCAGTGCTTAATTAATTTAATCATATTTAAAATTCCTGTTTTTTTTTTGGTATTTAGAGTACGTTTCTGTATACGAAACGTACTCTAAATGTTGATGGACAGAAACAATGTTTCTAAAATAAACTAAAAACTTGCGGTAATGATAAATGCATTGGTCTAGTAGAAGATGAATGTCTTACGATGATGTAAAGGAGGATTCCGTGTAAATTCGGTGAACAAGCGCGATCTTTCACGGTCAAATGTTTCAAAGTTGTGGCAACAATCGAACTCGATATTCGTGCATCAAAATGGAATTTCTCTGTAAATCCTCTTCCGGTCGATCGATCAATGGATAAATCCTATCAAACCATAATAACTAGGTCATAAAAAATGATAAATAACCCTTAAGTTTTCTCGGATCTTCGCCATTTTTCAGGTTAAAACAAAATTAGCCCTATAAATTAGCCATTTTTTTACTCTTCCGATTAATAGAGTTGGCAAATATTCAATTACGCCAGTTTATAAATATTTTAGGAGCGATTTAAACGATATAAAACACGGTTTAATCGGTAATTTCTCTTCGTTGTAACATAAATGAATGCATCCGAACTTAATTGAATTAAATCTCGGTTCTTTCAGAATTTAAGTAAATTGTAGACAAAGGCAGAAATTATATATATACAAATATTATATCTGGATAATTTTCGCAATGTCTTACGGTCCGAAATTTCTCATTTTACATGCAAACCGGACGTTTTGTGCTATATTTATCCACTGGCTATTATCCGTCAAATAACGTAGACAATGCTCTCTTCTATATTCAAATGGAGACAATCCTTTAAAGTTAATTGGAACATGTTCAAAATTCGATCTATAATCTTTAACATCTACATTGTGCTATTCACTCTTGTTAGCGTAATGGATAGAGTTTCCCCATCACGTCAGCCACTTTGCTACACACGTATTAATGAGTCGGAGGCGAGAAGGTAAATAACGAGATTATAATTCAGTCTGCGACAAAATATAAATTGCGAGTAACTAAATGTTCTACGAGATTTTTTTTCTTCTGCGAAAAGAATAATTAACGAACAACTCTATAGAAAAGTGCATAAAGGAAGACAAGTTCTGCCTTTGATAAATTATTGAAAATAAAACGAAAAAAATAAAGTTTCTCTTTTCTTCTACACTATTCTGTAAAATGAAAGTATTTTCGAGTTTTAAAGACACCGGTCAAACGGATTAAAAAGAGAATTAAAGAAACCTTCGGTATTTATAAAATGTAGAGAGTAAAAAGCTCTGGATAAAAATGAAAACTTCTGCAGAATTCCTAAAGAATTAAAGAAGAAAAAAAATCGCTAAAATCTATTATCTCGCTCAATAAAATAATGGAGAAAAGTTGTTTCTTCTTTCGTTAGCGAATTGCCTTTTTAATATTAGAAACGTCTATTTAAATAATAGAAGAAACACGGCTGTTTACTTACACCTTCTACGTTTAAAGCCTCTTCTTAAAAATGTCAAGATGTCTGTCTTGGTAGAAAAGTGACAACAAAAATCTTATTTCTAAATTAGTTTAATTAATTACAAGATAGTTTATAGCATCCGAGAGAAATGGAGAAGATGGGTAATGCTTGACTGAATTATCATCCAGATCATTTAAAAATAAACTTTATAAAAAATTTTAGTTTAATCCTTTATATTTTTTGTAAGAATAAATGGAAATGTTTTTGTGTAATTAAGATTTTGATGTTGAAAAATAAACAGATTGTCTTATAAATTAAAATTCCAGAAATAATAAACGGCGATTTTGCTAATTGAATTCTTTCAAGTAACTAGTTTTTGACTAAAGAATTCTTTTTTTACATCTGCAATAAAATTATTACAGAAGTTGGTTAATGATTCACGATTTTCCTTATTATTTTTATATAAAAAAGGAAGAAAATCGATCGACGGCTTCAATTTATTTCAACGTGCTGGAGAGATGATAGTCCCTCGGTAGCTGTCCTCGACGTGTACATATATTCCCTTAAATCCGGGTATTCTGTACACAAAAGCGAAGGAACTCCCGGAGCTATCTTAGTATTTTGACATATATTCCCGGTGTCGGTTTGTTCGTTATACAGATAAAATTTTAGAGCTTTTTAGCTATTGACACAAATTTTCTTTCTACATAAATTTTTATATAGGAGATAGACTTCGAAACTATTTTTAAGAATACAACCTTCTTTTTCTGTTAATGTAAAATAAATTATCTAGTTTCTGCCATGGCCAGGTCGTTAATCATCCAAAGAATCATTTAATAATTTACCTTAGGGTCTATTGCCTGGTATAGAATTGTGATTTTATAAAGAGTATTGTTTTTTCGAACTGCTTTACTTTGCATTTCATGAAGACAATAGTATACTGACATTATTCTTTCTAGCCCGAAGTAAATTCCGGAGTCGCTATCTTTTCGTATAAAAATATCAATCTTACTTTTTTGTTTGACGTTTGTCACACCATAACTCCCAAAAATAAGACGCTCGGCTCCTACCACTGGTAATTATGCAAATGAGAATAGAAATAAATCTAAAATGTCGAGATAATTTTAATTCGTTTACATCGCATTGTAGATTAAAAAAAAAGAAAAGTTACAAAGAAAAACTATAAAATTCAGTGTAGAAAATTTCGTGAGAAAGTAAACTTGACGAACAATAAAATAAAACAGACAGACAGACAGTGGGAATTTATAGGTCTACAACTTTTCAAATTGCAGCCCAATGATTTATCAAAATTCATATTGGATGATTAAATTTTCTACGATACACGAGACAACATATATCATTGTCGCGAAATATTTTCTCTTTTACAAAGAGATTATAACAAAATATCAATTTTTATCGTTTAAAAACTTAATTTGTATAAAAACTTTTGATAGTTTGAGTACATTTTTGATTGTTAATCGCCAATAGTCACTTTTCAGTATTAATTACGCGCGATAATCAGACTAATGTAATGAAAATAAATGCATTTTAATAGAAGAGTCATTCACAAATTTGGCTTGGGAGATAAATTTCGACTAATTTACAAATGAACACTGCAAAGTGCTCTTCACGGCTACTTACATAATGTGACATATAACAATTTACGTATTAATGATCTAGAAGAGACGACAGAACAACGAACTGCCCTTCGAAGTATCAATATTCATTTTATTATAAATTGTAATGCGACCATCAGCTTCCATACTTGAGTAGTCAGAAACGACCCTCTCCAACATTTAAGTATTTGTTAGGTATATAAATTCGTGACTACGTAATATTTCCCTTTTCTACTCAACTTAATGTGCTCTATAAATTTCGTGTACGTGCAAAGAACGTCTTTATATATTCTATATGTCCATTTGAATAAAGACTTTACGATCGGATTGTTCGGGTTAAAAAGTCATAAACCCACGTTAGATAGTCTTATTCGCAAGCAAAAAAAATTATTAATGTACTAATATCTACAAAATTTGGTTAGGAAGAATGGGTATAAAGCATTATTGAAGTTTCTTTATTAGAAAATAAAACAGGATGATAAATATTGTTGAAAATTATACCTATACGATTACAATTTAATCAATTTTATTTTATTTGAATTAATGGCTCTTAGTTGGCAAAAATTTTGTGGAAAATATTTGTAAGGAAGCATAGAAAAACGTAAATTATAAGTAATAAATAATGTCAATAAAATGTAGAATTTGTTCTGAAAATTTGACATTTTTATTAAAAAGAAATTAATAATAGATGCAATCTCACTAACAATAAAATTTGAATATTGAAGCCATTCTTAGTAAATGTTTACTTACATTTCAAGAGACCAAATGCTATATTGAAATCCCATTATTCGATATTTCTTAAACTGCATAATAGTTAGCTATTTCATAAAGTTCTTCTTTATTCTGAAGTTTAAAAAAAAGCAAATATTTCTTATCCCAATTATTAATGTTTTAACTGGATTCTTTCCAACTCAAGGTAAATGCTAAAATTTGTATTATTTACATACATTTTTAATTAGTAACTAATATATAGTCACGTACAGTATATAAATCTTTATTAATGGAAAATTTATTGATTTATTAAACATTTAAAACAACAGTTTAGAAAATTTTTAATATTTTTCTTTTTCTCTTGNTAAAATATATAAACAAATTAGCCAAAAACAATAATTTTAAGAAAGAGGAAATATGTTGCAGAATTTTTAAAATATGGATTTCCATATAAGAAAGTTAAAGGTGCGCATTCTATCATTTTGTATAATCTTTAGCAAACTTTTTCAAGATCATAAGTCTAAGCTTTGAAATTTCTTCTATGTATCTGGAGATGAAATTGTTTTTATCCCTCAGGCTATGAAGGGAATTTGTATGGAAAAACCAATCAAACAACTTTCCCTTTGGCCAATTTCATCTCAAATGGATTAAGGCAATGCTGACCGATCTCATGTTTAAAGAGTTAGACATTTGGAAACAAATCATCCAATGTACAGTACAGTACATCAAAAGAGCTATTACATTTTTTGAAAGAAAATCATCAACTATTTCAAAAAATTTCTTATTGAAATAAAAATGAGGCAACTCAAAAATTGACTTTGATTTTATGAGCTTTGTCAAAAATGCAGGCAATTCAAAATGATAATTTTCAAATTTATAGTAAAACAATTAAAAATTTATCTATGGAAATTTTATTTTAATTAATTTTTTTTGGTTGTTACTTTTATGTTTTTAATATTTTCCTCTAAAATAGTAAAATTTAAATAGAATTTATTCAATAAAATTTGTATGTATAAATTTGTTGTGGAGTTGCAAAATTTGTTAATGTTCAAACCGGATTGTAAAAAAAAGTCTGGGAACCACTGGTATAGAACATTTCTAACTTTTTATTCTGACTAAATTAAAGTTACAATACATGTACAGTATAGTACATTTAAAGGTATATGCAACAGTCCAGGTACAGTTTGAATAAAAAAAAGACTACTTTTTACAATAATAGTCATTATAACTTATAGTAGCAGCCTTAGCTTTCTTCAAAAGATCAGAATCAGCCATAAATTACATAAATTTAATATTTCTTGATAACCACTGCAACTTGCAAGCTGTGCATACATGCAGTCACACAGATTTCTACAGGGTTGCACAAGTGCTTTTACTTCTTGTGCACATAGCTGACAGCAGGACATCTACATACANTTACATCTATTGTATTTTGAAAATTTAATTTTAATAAAAGAAATTCTGAATACTCAAATTATATTAAAAATGCTGTAAAATCATTTTTCCTTTAGTATCTAACAAGTAAGTTGCAACCAATAACTATTTTTGCTTTAATAAACAAATGAATGAATAAATAAATCATGACAATTTCAGACACTACAAATTAATTTTTTATTGACTCAATTGTTCTGGAAAAAATCACCCATAAAACAGTTAAGAACATGCAAACATTGATTTGGTTTTTACAGTGCTCTTTTGGCATCTCCAAGTAATTCTAACACAAAACAATTCTTTTAACTGACAAGACTGTTCCAACAGACTTACTGGCGGCTGTTCTCTGCATTTTGCATTTTAATTGCTGAAAATAATAGGTTTTGAATAGATAAATCATAATAATGGTTGTCTGATCAATTTTTTTAGAAGTTCACCCATTAACTTCTGGTTAAAAGTAAGATGATAAATTTAACCAATGACAACTAATGCCTCTTTATTGCCCCTGAAAGGAAAAACACTCTTTTGCCATATCTTTCATAATATATTTTGATAAGAAAAAGAGTGGAATTAATAAAGGCACTGTAGTAACAAAGAAATATCACCAATGAATCCAATTCCTGACATTTTTCTTTGCGTAATAAATAGTTTGAACTCAAAGAGTCTTGAGTATTTGATATTCCTACATGTTCATGCATATTTATGATCATCATAAAGATTTAGCTAGCTAGTTATCAAAAACAACCACGAAGTAACAGATTTACCAATTGTAACAATACAACCAACTTTCAAAACATTCTGATGCATCCCACAAGTCATCCCACAACCTAATCTGAAACATAGTTTATTCTATTATAGTTTTTTTGCATGTATTTTTTTATATCTATGTATACACTGTGTATATATATACATATACATAGTTATAGATATATATATATATGTCTATATATATACTTTATATAGGGTGATGTCTGTTATATGTATTGTACATATAAAAGTTAATCTTATTTAACATCATTGAATTCAGTTCAATAATAAAATAATAATAAAATACAACTTCAATAATTACAATAAGAGATTCTATAACAAAAGACAATAGTTTTGATTGAATATTCCAGAACATCATTTTTCCTTTTTTTTCTTCAAATAATGAAGCTGCACTGGATTTTTACCTGATAATTTAAAATTAAATCTTCAAACAAAAGCTGCCTTTGCTTGTCAAAGATTCCAACTTTGACAAATTTTTTACAGAGAACATAAAAGAGCAGCCATTAAAAAAAAATAATAATATAACAACAACAACAAGAAACAAACAGGAAAAAATCTGGTCCCAGCATTTCAAATATCTTGGTTTTTTCCTTCATATTTTAATGCATTATCTGGGAACTGAGTATTGCACACATTTTAGAGAATCTGAACTTTGCTGGACTTCTTCATTGATTAAAAAAATATAATAATTATAATTATAATAATAATAAAATAAAAAGTCCAGTAAGCATCTTCTAATTATTGAAATTAGATAAAACTATACACCTTATTCACTCTTTTCTTCTATAAGTTAAGAATATCAAAAACATCAAAGATATCTTTATGGCTGGAATACAGATAAATGCTGAATTTTTAAACTATTTGCTTTTTTTTGCATTTTTGCAGAAATACTAAAGAGAGGAATATACAATGAAAGAGAGACAGAAAAAAAGTAATGGCATAACAGACACTTGAGCCTGCTGGCCTCTGAATGGCAGTACTAGAATCAAGGCTTGACCATTGCTGTCAAACTAACAATGGTGCTATTTGGTTTATCAGAAATGTGAATGCAAATATTAGGGAAGAGAGGTGATTATACTGCATCAGTTAGTGCTAACTATAACAGTATATAAAATACACAAATCATACAAACATTTTTTAATACTAAATTGGTGAAGATTAGGACTCTCCATTGGCAGCCAGCACCATGTTGTTGTAAGCAAAATTGGGAGTTATTCATTTCTGATATTTATGGCTTTCTTGTACTTGGTCCATTTTTATGAATAGGGCAAACATACTGTTGCAAAATTATTACTTAAAAGGAACACATTACATCACTTGCTTTGTCTGATGTGGATAAAAAATGAATGATGACCATTAAGAGGCAAGAAGTTGAAGTGTCCAGAATCTTACAATTCTACTTTTTCTTATTTTAAAATGTTTTGGGTTTTATTAATTCTGTGGGTGACATGTAGGAGCAAGTCATTTTTCACTCCCATGTGGACTGGCCGGCTGCAAAGGTGATCCAAGTGTCAGCCATATTGCAGGCAGCGAATGCAAGGACTAATATATCAGGAATTGAGCAATGTAGCAATTTCTTGCTGAATTTCTTTTAATTCTTGGATCTTTTGTGCGAGTCGTTGATTCAGCTGTTCCAAAGCACCTTTTTTAGCTCGATTGGTCGATTTAGTTCCATCTAGCTGTTCTTGGAGTCTTGTAACACTTGTCCTTAACCCTTCATTATCAGCTAACAAAGCCTTTAAAAAATAAAATAAAATGAAAATTCAATAAATAAATATTTTTAAGCATGACCAACTTCTTCAACATAGAAATTATACTAATAAATAAATCCTCTGTCAATATCAAACAGTAGAATGATTAAAAGTGAAATTTAATTCTAAAGAGACAAATGATTAATTTTACAAAATTCTAGATAATGATGAAATTAAATAAAAAATCCAAATTTTATAGCTTTCAAGATAATTTAAAATGACAATCATATTTCAAAGAATTTACTAACTTTAGGACAGGAATGCATTATTTTTATGAAAAACTTTTGTTCATATAATTTTGAATAAATTTCAGAATTCAGGTTACAACCATCTCATGATAAAACAAGCTGCAGATACACCTTCACATCTTTCTACCCATACCATGATCTAAATTAGTTTTTCCTACTGATACAATGCTTCCTCTGTTCCAACCTGTCTGGTATTTGCTCTGTATGTCTGGGTGAAGACCAAAAATGTCTGGGTTTTAGCAAATTTGGCAAATTCTTAATAATTTACTTTTTTAATTATATAGCTGATTTTATAACCAATAAACAGAAACAGCCTGAAAATTTAATTAGCAAGCCATTTATAACAAGATTCTAGGATAGGGGTGCAGATACTGAGTTGTCTTGAGGACAACTTTAATTTAGGGAGCAAGCTTATTTTTTTTTTAACAAAACCAAATTTTAGCTCAGCTGTTCTTTTTTTTTAAAAAAATCCTTGAGTAAATAGAAAATATTCTGTGGTACTTTGGTATCTCTGAAAAGTTTTAAAATTGAGAGCCACCATGCATTGTCAAATTCACCTTTGATCTCTATAAATATTAACAGAGATATCTCTTCTTCTTTCCTTGCTGTAGAGCAAGGAATTTAACAAGGGAATTCCCTGAGGAATACCCCAGCATTCCTAAAAACTTTCTTTAAATAAAAAAAAAGTGTATGGAAAATGGTAATTTATATACAACCATTTACAATACTACTACTATTTGATGGAATGCATTACGTACATAACCTGGGATATTAAATATCTTAGAATATTTATATCTAAAGAATAAACAAATTACACTGAAATTACATAAGATATATAACCCTCTTAAAACATTTTAAATATTCATTAATTTTATAACAAAAGTTGAGAAAAAAATTTTCTCTTTATATTTAAGTAACAAATGATAATTTTTCTAATTTGTTAACAGTTAACTATTTACTTTTCAAAGATGCTTTATTTTAATTACATATTTCATTGATCAAAAAACAAAAATTTGTTATAAAATTTAAAACTAAAATAAACTTCACTTAAATTTTTTAAAGCTAATAAACATAGTATAAAAATTTATATAGTACAGAATTGTAATGCACAAATTCAACTTAATGAGTATATTTAGTAATTTATTTTAATTAAAAATAAATAATCAGAAGAAATATATTTTTTAAAGATTTTCAACAACTTTTCTGTAGCATTAGAAAACTGGAGAAAAGAAATGAACCATGCGCACTTGTTACTTAACAAATCACTATGTAAAAAAAAATAAATGTTCACTGAAGGAAAGTTAAATAATTAGAAAATTAATCAAAGTTTACTAAATTTATTTAGAAATCTGAAATTTGTTTTAGAACAAAAATATTTCATTAAATTAGTTTTTTTTTGTTTTTCTGACTTACACTCCTTCCTTTGCAAATAAACTAAGTTTATTATTTCAGACTACATTTCCAATATTTTCTTTGCATTTCTTCTTTAATATTAGATTTGATTTTTAAATTTAACAATATGTTACTTAACAGAAAAAGGCAAAAATTAAAATTATACTGGCTAATTGTATGAAATAACTTTCTATTTTATATAGTTTCCAAAAGCTTTGATTTAATTAAAAATATTCTATTCAGGCAAGTTGACAGAACAAAGACTACTATTTGGCATAAAAGGCATTTAAGATGCTGTTCATAAAAAGCATGAAAAATAACTAATCTCAAATGATGAGCCAGGAAACTCAAAAGTATTTGAGACTACAATACTTGGAACATGCTGTTTTGATTATTTCATTAAAAAATAATTTAAAAATCTAATTTTTTGCAATAACCTATTATAATGAATTACTGCACATATTTATACATTAATATTAGTATTTTCCCATAGAACCAATTGTAGAAAGTATTTTTACAATAATAATGTTGATTAAAAACATTAATGATAAAACTTAAGTATATATTTTATTTTAATAATAATGTAATTTCAGGGTGTAAACAGTACTACACATATATAAGTGCTATTTTTATGAAGGGACTAACACCAATAATATATGCAGTTATCAACATGCTAATGTTGATAACTGCATATATTACTGGTGTTTGTGAAGTAGCATGAGAAAATTTTTTACTTATACAGTATTTTGGTGAGAGTGTATTTATTTTATACAGTATTTATTTTCCATTTTGTAACACTTATTTTGAGTTGTGTAGCTTTGTTAAATCTCAACTCTTTCCAACTAAAGCTTCATTTGTATAATTTCAATAAAATTTAAGTTAGTGGAATGCAATTATATTCATTTTTTTTAACAGTTTAATCACATTTATAAATGTAGGAATAAGTACTAAGTAATTTTCTAAGTGGATATTAGTAGAAAAACAAATTAAGCAAAACCTTATTTCTTGTATGTGCAATATGCAAATCAGAAATGTATGAAAGAACATTGTCAAAGACACAGCAAGCTAACCTTCACCTGTTGGCAATGGCAGATCAAGGAGAATCCAAAGTAGCACTCAAAAATTAAAAATATGTGAATAATTATAAGTACCATTTATTAATATGTTCAAAATAATTATACTAAGGACAATCTGATAAATCATATTTGCCATCATAAACATTTTTAAAAACAATATTTTGAAGTTCAGATAACTAAATCTTTTTTTCTTCAATAAGGAGGGCTTAAGTCCCTGTAGTTCCCACAGAACTGCCTCATCAGCTGGTCAGTGTGTTGCTGTCGAATTCAATTGTAAGTCATGGTGCTGATTACAGGTTTTCTTCTAGATTCTTCCCTAACCAGGTTAAGTGTTTGAAATTTTGAAATAACTAAGTTTTACTAATAATCAATTTTTATTGTTGTAACATAAGCTTTCTAATAATGGTTTTTGTTGTAGTAATATATTTTCATTTGTAGTCAATCTGTAATGTCAGTCTTGTAGTACTGACATTTCTAGTTTATTAAAGTTTTTTTTTTTTTTAAAACAAATTCTGGTACAAGGTTTATTTCTTGTTAACAGTTTTGGACCTTGCATGTTTTTCTTTTCATTAAACAATACAATCATTATAAGTATAGTATATCATTAGCTAACTATGCTTAATACTCCAGAGTTTTAATAATTGCTTTAATAGATACATATTCTTGATTTTTTATTAATCAAGAATAATAAAAATCTAGAAATTGAACATTATTTACATACATCTCATATATTCTGATTATCATGTTCATTAGAAAAATTTTCGAATGATGAATGTAATGAGTAATAAAAATAGATAATCATTATTATTATTCTGCTTTGAATTCAACTGAATCAATTTATAATTGAATTTTATGAAATGTCATCAAATTTTTGCA
Organism: Centruroides sculpturatus; assembly: GCF_000671375.1. Classification (NCBI taxonomy): domain Eukaryota; kingdom Metazoa; phylum Arthropoda; class Arachnida; order Scorpiones; family Buthidae; genus Centruroides; species Centruroides sculpturatus. Next base: position 135,362 of record NW_019384467.1, read on the forward strand.
TTAAAGGTAACAGTAATTATATTGCATATCTAAAGTCTAAATCTATTTGTATTAAAGAGCAATCATTTAACTTTTTTCTATTTTTAATGATGATAATGTGTGTTTCTAAATGCTTTAGGATATTTAATAAATCTATTGCTTTAGAACAGGAGATCCCAAAGTGTTAATGATCCCCCAGAGGTCAATAAGGCATTTGAGGAATTGATTCAAAATAGTTCATTAAAACTTTAATGCAATAGATTATGTATATGACAGTTCAGGATGATGTAATTTGCACACTAAGGGTGCATTTCTTTATCAGACTGTTAATTCTCTCATTTTCCAATGACAGACAAGTGTTTTCTTATTCTCGTGATGATCACTAGACCATTTTGGTATTCACAAGACAGAGATAAAATTGGGTTTTGTCTGGCTATGAAACAGGCCATCTTCAATGCTCTTGAACTATGTGAAAAACTTGGGCTTCACCCATGAATGTTTATCTGCACTGTTGGTATTACAATATCCAAAACAGTTATTTACTCAGCTGTTTCCTGACTAAATAATGATATACAAACATTAGTCAATAATTTTTAATTCTTAAACTGCCACTGCTAATAAATCCTTAACTGTTGTAGCCATAACAATTCACAAAAACATTTCTTTATTTTTAGGTTGTCCTAGCATAGAATAAAGTAACAAATAAGACTTGAGCCAAGACAAAATGATGTGTGGATTAATACTAGCTCATCAGATTTCACCTATCATTATTAACTGTATTATCTAAAGCTGAGAGGGGAGTTAATAAAAGATCAAGGAATTCTTGAAGAGGGTCAAAAAGTTTGTGGACATTTAAAACTACTAAATAAAATAAAAATTAAATTATAGTTGATTATAAAATAGTTAAATTTAATAACTACCTTCTGTACCAAAGTCATCAATTGATTTATTAGATTTTGTGGTAAAATAAAGCTTTATCGCAATATATTATGCACAGATTCATGTGTAGTCGCATTCCTAACAAATTTACACTAAAGAATGATTAATGATATTTCAACAATTCTGGTCTATCAATACAGGTATACCTCGCCTTACGTCGATAATTGGTTCCAGGAAAACGACTTAAGTCGAAAAACGACGTAAGTCGAATTTACTTGTCTCGGAATCTACTTGTCACTAGGCTAAACCATAAATTACTATTCCCAGTTCTGTATTTTATTTATTAATGCATTTTTAATAATATATGGTTAATAAGAATCTATTTTAAGCTTACAAACAAATAAATTTTAGTTTTTAATAGAGTACAGAAAAAAGTAATCTAAATTTACGAATGCATGTACTGTACTGTAAATACAGTACATACTTGTAAATGTATATATTTTAATATGATTTTATGTGCTTTAAACGCTTTTCTAGTGATATTAC
>NW_019384467.1:138402-149208 GCF_000671375.1 Centruroides sculpturatus
GTAGTACAAATTTGGTTCTTCTTATGGTACAGTACGGTTATTTTATGCTGTGGAACGAATTATATGTTTTAACATGTATTTCTATGGGAAAACGCGTTTCGTATAACAGACTTTTCACTTAACAGATGTGCACCTGGAACGGATTAAGTACGTTATACAAGGCACCACTGTATATATATATAAAAACACTTGATTGAAAAAGATTAACAAACAACAACAATACAAGGATTAGTGCATTTCTTTATATATATATTTATATATAAAATATATAAACAAATTAGCCAAAAACAATAATTTTAAGAAAGAGGAAATATGTTGCAGAATTTTTAAAATATGGATTTCCATATAAGAAAGTTAAAGGTGCGCATTCTATCATTTTGTATAATCTTTAGCAAACTTTTTCAAGATCATAAGTCTAAGCTTTGAAATTTCTTCTATGTATCTGGAGATGAAATTGTTTTTATCCCTCAGGCTATGAAGGGAATTTGTATGGAAAAACCAATCAAACAACTTTCCCTTTGGCCAATTTCATCTCAAATGGATTAAGGCAATGCTGACCGATCTCATGTTTAAAGAGTTAGACATTTGGAAACAAATCATCCAATGTACAGTACAGTACATCAAAAGAGCTATTACATTTTTTGAAAGAAAATCATCAACTATTTCAAAAAATTTCTTATTGAAATAAAAATGAGGCAACTCAAAAATTGACTTTGATTTTATGAGCTTTGTCAAAAATGCAGGCAATTCAAAATGATAATTTTCAAATTTATAGTAAAACAATTAAAAATTTATCTATGGAAATTTTATTTTAATTAATTTTTTTTGGTTGTTACTTTTATGTTTTTAATATTTTCCTCTAAAATAGTAAAATTTAAATAGAATTTATTCAATAAAATTTGTATGTATAAATTTGTTGTGGAGTTGCAAAATTTGTTAATGTTCAAACCGGATTGTAAAAAAAAGTCTGGGAACCACTGGTATAGAACATTTCTAACTTTTTATTCTGACTAAATTAAAGTTACAATACATGTACAGTATAGTACATTTAAAGGTATATGCAACAGTCCAGGTACAGTTTGAATAAAAAAAAGACTACTTTTTACAATAATAGTCATTATAACTTATAGTAGCAGCCTTAGCTTTCTTCAAAAGATCAGAATCAGCCATAAATTACATAAATTTAATATTTCTTGATAACCACTGCAACTTGCAAGCTGTGCATACATGCAGTCACACAGATTTCTACAGGGTTGCACAAGTGCTTTTACTTCTTGTGCACATAGCTGACAGCAGGACATCTACATACAAAACATTCATGATGATCCAAGTAACTTTTAGGGAGATGATAGTATGAATTATTCTAAGCAAAAAAGTCCATATAAACATGCATTGGATTTCTTGTCTGAAAATTTTTTGCTCAGGTGCATTTTGGCATCACACAACTAAATGAAGAATTAAAGACTTACAAGTAATCAGAGAAGACAACATTCCATCATTCTGCAAAGAATTTCTGGTGTCAGTATTGTTTTTCTTTATAATGATTAAGACTCTCTCCTTTCTAGCATTGTTATACAGTATATGGCATAACCATAACAATTTCTGCTATTTTGCTTAATCTGAAAAAATATCTTTGCTGCTCATTATGATCTACTATCTTTTGCAGAACAATTATCAAAATTGCCAGTGTCTTCACCTTCCATGCCAGACAGAAATATGAGAAAATAACTTAGGAAGATGTTTCAGTATAATTGAAAAAAATTATTTTAAAAACAAAGTGTAAAGGGAAAAGATTGATATTGAAAATCATTGGCGAAAAAGGCAGACAAATGCCGAACACAGAGGATACATAGAAAGAAACCTCAAAAAGCGGATGGTTAAGAGTTCTAATAGTTGACCAAACTAGTCCAAATAACGGTCTAGTATGCTTCAGCACAAGAAAAACATTCTCCATTAATTTGACATCAATGTTACTTAATGTCAATGTTCAATAAAATATCAATAAAATTTGTTTTCGAAATATTTTAATTCTTTCGAAACTCTTCACAATTACCCTTCACACTCTGAGGGAAGGTTTCCTTAATAAATTAGTCTGAAAACGAAGTGCAAAAAATTATATTTTAAATGGTACCATTTATCATTTTGCAATTTTCGTTGTAATAATGTTGATTGTGAAACAAAATACCTTAGCTTATTTTTCTTTAAATTTTCTTCTTTCAGTTTAATAATATAAAATTCGGAAAAATTTTATAAATTTATATTTTTGTAACAAATTATTAAATCTGTTAAATTATTACATGCTTTATTAATGATTTAATCTGTTAATAAAAATAAAGGAGTTTCCCCCTCCTTTTGTAAGTCATACAGTTGCAGATTGCAGATATATAAAAATAATTCATCCTGTTATTAAATAAAATGTCTTATTTTAAATCTTAATAATTCTGCGATTCTAAGATGATAATTTTTAACTAGTTAAATATTGTTAATTAGAAAAAATATATAACTTACAAAATGTCAGATAATCATTAATAAACGGCGTTTCCTATAAAAGTAGCGAAACGACTCTGTTATAAATTGCTTTTACAATAACAGTGACTTTAACTTAAGTAACATTAATGTCAAATGATGAGAATGAATTAACAGGAAATTTTTTTCGCGCCAAAACGTATATTCCCGTGTCCAAATAACCCGGAAATTAATAGAATATTTGGGCTTGGTTATTTATGTATATCTAGAATAATTTATTAACAAAAATGAAACTCAAAAAATATTTTAATGCCTAAGATGATGTTCTGAAGTGCCTAATAGTAATTATCTTACTTTCAACAGCCACCCCGAAGGCGCGGGGTATACGAGTTTTACTGTACTTTCGTTCTGTGGTTTTCTGCAAGATATACACCGTCGCAGGTTATCCGCACGAAATTGTGGTACGAACTAGTTTCCAGAGAAATCGAAATCCTGTATCCTGGGACTCGACTGTTGTTATTGATCTGAAAATCCCAGAATTGGAGTAATATTCCGGGATTTTAACTTTTTCTACAACAAAAAAAGTTATTGTAATGTTACTAAATCACAACGATAGGTCTACACGGGCCATGGCTACATGTAACTTTCTTATTTTCGAAGATCTTTCCAATTAAAAAAACAGAATTTCGCTATACAATTTAAGTTTAAATATCGTATAAAGATATTTAGATTTCAGTAGTATGATAATCTGAGAATTGAGTCTATGAGCACATTACTCATAGACTCAATTCTCAGAGATTTCAACAAAAGTTTCGATTGTTATTTAAGAAGCCATTTAAAACTGCTGATCGATTCTTTAATATTTTGATATAAATATAAATTTTATTAGTAACTATATTTTATTTTCTAGTTAGTTTCAAGTCGCTAAATTAATAAATCATCTCTCTCAAAAACCAAAATGAATCAAATGATCGAATTTCACTTATGTCAATACTAAACGTCGTGTTTTCATTAGTACACATTGTGAAGATCAACGATATATTTAAAAGCTATTTTCTTTTATCCTTATAAATCAATAATGTTATCTGACAAAAAAATTTAGTAAAAAAATATCATTACAAGCATATTCATTCTTACGTCCATGACTACATAAATAATACATAAACTTGTTAGTTATATGCTGACTTTATATAGAATAAAATTAAAAACTAATGACTCGAAATTTATACGCTTCCATATTTTTGCGTCAAAACATATGCTTGATGTAAGCCTAGTCCTATATTTGAAATATTCTGCCCCATTGTGGACTGGCTTCTTGAAAAACACGTCCAAGGTAGTCTGTTTCTCTCTCTTCTTCTTCAACACCTGTCGGAAATGACGGGCAAGGGTGTCATTGTAGAGATCATTGATCCTGTTGGCCTCAGCTCTGTTTGGATAATGAGTGTTGGTAAACACCTGAACTTCTCCCCATTTGGCAAAGAAGTTTTTGTCAATTTTCACTCCTGATGATGTCTTGCTTTGTTTCAATTGAAATCACCTTTCTGATTTTTTAGAAGCCATGATTTGCACAACACTTGAATAAATGTAAATACCCTGCACTGAGGTGATGTACGTAATAAACAAGGGAGCAATCCGAATCCCAACGGGAGCTCTCTACTTCAGATATACTAATAATATATTCTAATAATACTAATATATTATAAAAATAGCAGATTGTCATTGGCAACGGCAAAAGAGTGGAAACATCATTCGCACTTGTTCGCAGAAAGACCGTTGTTCGCCTCACGTAACTGCCGAACGAAAAGCCCGTTGTTCGCAGCATTTGTTATTCGAGGCGTACGTTCTACGAGGCACCACTGTATTTAGTAAGAGATTACAGTAATCGTTTATTAGGTATTTTGACAAAATACGAGTATAAATGATTAAAAATTATTATTTTGTTTTACAAATTAAGATGTTTAATTTTACGCATTTTTATACTTTCAGAAATCAAAACAATGCTTTAAATTGCACAACAATCATTGAACAGAACAAGCAGTTTAAGAACATCTTTCTGCATTAATGATATTTATATCATTAATTAATTAATAATATAATGAGAGAGCTTTTCTAAGAGAAAGCAAATTCATAATTCTTGAGGACACATTTTTAATGTTAACCTCTCGCCCATCCGCCCGTTTGTATTTTATTTCCGCTTACGCGAAAGGTCTTGAAACATACTGACTTGTACGGGGAAGTAGAGTACAGCCATACGCGCTATTGTATACATAATTTTAAAAAATGAATGTCATTGAATAAATATGCAAATTTTGTTTTTCTGCTTGATTTTGAAGAAATTATGAAAAGTATTGTTTTTATAAAAGAATTTATAAAATTATCTTAATAATTACAAAAAATTAACGTCCTGAAAAATAATAAAAGATGTGCTTGTTCGAAAACTTTTTTATTCTGCAAAATTTACATTTTCGAAAAAGCTTTTTCTGAAGACCATTTTCTATTTACACTTTTTTCCGCCGACGGAATAGTTGATTATATAATTATTAACGGATCCTAAGTGTCGGTGCTAACGAATTAGAATCGTTGCACTCTTTCGCTGCACTAGGCTGCGAAATGTTTCCATGATGCATGGAGGCCAACAGTATTTATCAGACCAGGACCTGAACCGTTCTGGTCTGGTAAATATTGTTGGACTGAATGTAATTTTGGAAAATAACGCAAGGAATTATTTTCCGTTTTATATCCCCCATACAGGCACTGTCGAACAGCATTAACATTATGCTGCTATTTCGCGGATGTATCATTAATCGCTAGTTGATTTATTTTGCTAGTGTTAAAAATATTACCATGTGGTAAAAATTTGCACTATGTAACGGAATCTCTCAATTGCTAATAATTTACCTCGCAGCATATTGTAAAAAAAGGAGAAAAATATTTTGTTTCGTCATTTTTATGTTTTAGGCTTTAAATTATCTAAAAACATTACTAACTTAGACATATAAATCAGACATAATGATCAGTAAATTGCCATAATAAATGAATTAATTTAATTAATATGGGTATGATTTGCCAAATTATATTGTAATCGAAAAACGATTAAGTTATATATAAAACAAAATTTTCACTTTAAAACTATGGAAATTCAAATACACTTACAAATTTACAAATTAAAATAATAAATTGAAAAATGTTATTACGTTGTTTTATAATTGTAAATACATGTATAAATTTATCTCACAATTTTACTTACTTTCAATTTATCTTCTACTTTTTGACTTGTAGTTTGTACCTGTTGCTGTTCATCTAATTTTCTTTTCATTATTTCAATTTCCTATAAGAAAATACATAATTAAACTATTTTCTCTTTCTAAATATTTGTACTATAATCTCAATGAAATTGCATGTTTATTATTACATATAGAAATACTTCAATTTAAGTATAGTAAATTTACAATAGGCAGTAACAAAGACAACAGCTTTTGAAATAGAAAGTAAAAAGGTATTGTCTTTGCTAACATATGTTGGAATTGAAAGTTTTTTTATTAATATTATTTTAAATTTTATATAAATGTTAGTTTAATGTAGAAATACATTGATTAGAGTTTAAAAAATAAAGCAAAAAGTCACCTTTAGTTTCATTCATTATTATTTTGAATTAAGTTCAATAATTATTAAATAGAAATTAAACAAAATTGTTAAATTTAATTCAAAACTTATTGTAATTATTAGTTAATGTTAGGAAATTAGATTCCTATCTTATATTATCTTTAGAAAAATTATGTAATATTAATTATTAATAAAATAGTGCTGTTATTTTGTAACCTGTGATTTTGAGAAAAGTTGACAGGCAAAGTTTTAATCAAAATGAAGTCATTTTGACAATGTCAATGGGATTATACACCTTACATTTTATATGAATGTAAGGTGTACAGAAATTGTAAAATGAAAAATATGAGTAATCTTTCACATTCCTTTAGTAGTTTTGATCATTTCACTCATTATAACAATACTGTAAACTGTAGAAAAGCAATATTGTGTTGAGATCCCAACAAGGGGTCCCAATTCTTTTAATGCAGTAAGCACTTTTTTGTAAACATTCTTCTTCTGCTTAAAAATCTTCAAAAGTGTTGTGTATATTTTTTTTTATATACACAAAACTTCTGAAGACTTTTTGTTTGGTTTTTTTTGACAGTAAAAAATAAAAAAAAAAAAAATATATATATATATATATATATACAGCGGTGCCTTGTATAACGGATGCTGCAAACAATGGACTTTCTGTTTAGCCATTACGTGACTTGAGCAATGGACTGGTTGAGAACAACAGACTTTCCGTTCGGCAGTTATGTGAGGTGAACAACAGTCTTTCTGTGAACAAGTGTGAATGATGTTTCCACTGTTTTGCTGTTGCCAATGACAATCTGCTATTTTTATAATATATTAGTATAATTAGAATATATTATTAGTATATCTGAAGTACAGAGCTTCTGTTGGGATTCGGCTTGCTCCCTTGTTTATTACGTACATCACCTCAGTGCAGGGTATTTACATTTATNTTGCTAATAATTTACCTCGCAGCATATTGTAAAAAAAGGAGAAAAATATTTTGTTTCGTCATTTTTATGTTTTAGGCTTTAAATTATCTAAAAACATTACTAACTTAGACATATAAATCAGACATAATGATCAGTAAATTGCCATAATAAATGAATTAATTTAATTAATATGGGTATGATTTGCCAAATTATATTGTAATCGAAAAACGATTAAGTTATATATAAAACAAAATTTTCACTTTAAAACTATGGAAATTCAAATACACTTACAAATTTACAAATTAAAATAATAAATTGAAAAATGTTATTACGTTGTTTTAGTCTGATTTACTGTTTAAAACTTTTATATATAGACTAACAGGCTAATATAAAATATGAAACCGAATTAATGAATTTGACTGGGTATGATTTACATATATTAATTTATTACTAATTATGTAGTATCAGTTCAATATTTTTTACTATAGTTTTTAAGATATTAATATGAAACAAAAATAAATACTACTTAATAGAAAACACTATTTTATTAATAACATTTAGTTTTTTCTTTTTTACTGTTGTCACATGATTTCACAAAAAGGTAAAGAATTTCTGATCACCATTTTTTGATTGTTAGGTTTGACAACGTGCTTTTCTGTACTGATTCAATAATAACGAAAAAATGACGTTTGGAAAACTTCTGAACTGTAACTAAAATTTTTCGAAAAGTGAATGTACAGTACAGTACACAGTAATTCTATTATATTGTAGAATTTTAAATTGACAGACAGACAAAAGAAAGAATGTAAATGTTTATAATCATAAAAAAATTTGTGGTTTGTGATCTACTGGTAATTAAGTTACTTTTGAAAACACCTACCGAACTTAAAAAAATCTGTAAAATTATCATCAGACAAAAGTATTAAGCAAGGAATAAGTTAAATTTACAATAATCGAGTAAACTGTATTAAATATCTGTTAAGAAAGTTCCTTAATTAAATGTAAGTAAGTCCTATTCATATTGTTTTTATCCAATAAACAAACAATAAATGTTAAATATCACGCTCAGATATTCGATAATTCATTTACTATATTTAAATTTTTTATTAAATGTATAAAAATACACTCATTTATAGAATTAATAATTTTTTATTTAAGTAACGAATATTAAACGCACTGTTTAATAATTATATCGGCAATTTTTGGTTAATACCTAGGTATAGGCTACTGGTAGAATTAATTAAATATTTTAATTCATTACATAATAAGTTATGTTTTTAAAAATTAATCCTTAATATTTTTTGAGAGATAAAATACACAGACTGTATATATATATATAATTATTCTGTAAACATTATTGATACCTGTGGATACTAATCATAGTGTTGCCACCTTTTCAAAATCGTCGACCCGACGGCAGGTCAGGTTTGTTCGAACAAAAGTTTCTGACGCATGCGCAATGTCATTTTACAAAGCGAAGGAAAACGTGCATGCTAGTTCTAAATCACTTACAGTTAGGGACTAGGGATTTGAGTAGGAGTAACGTAAGTAACCTAAATTAAGAAAGAACAGGTACAGATGACTTAGCTCTATTGAAAATTGAAGAAGTGTACATGCAAAATAGGAAAACAAAAAAGGTCGACAGATTGCGCGCCACAAGTCGGAATAACAGACTAACATGGCAGAATTGCAGATGAGTTTCAGTGAATGTGAGTTCTTCCGCTGTTAAAATAGTGTAGATTTGTAATATCTGCAAAAACTTTGTTTCATCGTAATTTCATAATTTCTAGGAAATTCCCGGACTGTCCTGACAGGTGATAACACAACTCAATCATGTCATTATAATATGAATTTTGAAACGCAAAACTAGAGCTACAAAAATAACATAAAAACTCATCTAATATAAAGAAGAAAGTTTGTTAGTTTATTCTTTATACAGTATATTTCGACACAGTTTGAGCAACTTCAATGGAACTTTTCAAGGACCACTCTGTCATTCTGGGCCCGGATTCATAAACTCCTCGTATCGTAAGTTACCAAATACAAAAAGACTCGTATTTACAAAGCATATCGCAATTTACGATATTGTAAAGTCTTGTAAATATTACGAGGTCGTAAGCCGATGTATCGGGAAAGATGGTGTCCAAGTATGTGGTTGTATCGATAGATAATCGAGAGTCTATCGCAGTGGCGTAGCGTAGTGGGGGCGGCAAAATTTCGCAATAAATAATAATAATATCTTGTAAAAATTTGAACCATTTCATTTCATATTTTTGTTGCACCTAGTGTTACCACCCGTCCGGTTTTCGCCCGGACAGTTCGGAAATCGACTCACTGTCCGGGTGAACTATTAATTTTGTCTGGGAATTTCGTGCGCAACCCTCCGACTTTTTTTTTTTTTTTTTTTAATGCGATTCGTATTCGTACACGTCTCCAATATCCGATAGAGCGAGGTCATCTATAGTTGTTTTTAGTTACTTATGTTACATTTAGTTACTTATGTTACTCATACCCAAGTCTCTCTAGTAACTAACTGATTTAGAATCGCCATGCACTGCACATGCGTCAAGAATTTCTGTTCCAACAAACCTCACTTGCCGTCCGGGTCAGCGATTTTGAAAAGGTGGCAACACTAGTCGCACCTACGATTCGGACCGATTGAAACGAGCACGGAATCTTTCATTACTTATTTTGTGACGAAACTGAATTTTAGTCTTTTAAATTGAAATACCTAAATAAGGGGGCGAAATTTTCCTCCGTCCCGGGCGGCTGACACCCACGCTACGCCACAGGTCTATCGTTTTTCCGATTGTCTCTCAAGTATTTCCAAGATTTTATCGAACACCGAAAAAATTGATAGAGTTCCACACGGTGGAATTAACTGTTCATAGAGTGTCGTACGAAAAAAAGTATCTTTTTTAACCAAAAATCTATTAGTTTGTCAATTAATGTAATATAATCAATCAATGTAATTAATAGAAATATTGAAGTTCGATGTAACAGAATAATCCTAATACAATAAAGTTTATTGATGATGACGATGAAATATTGAGGTCTGATTCGTTCCATGCCTAATATATTTTTTGGGATTTTCGAGGGTACCGAGTTTAAATGTTTTTTGTTCCATTTTTCACAAACTTTGATTGGGTAGTCGATTACATTTCATATTCGGCTGAGGGATGCGTTACAATTAAAATTATAAAAAATTTTTGGATGTCTTGAATCATCTTCTCGTGCAAGCTGAAGTCAACGACTATTTTATGCTGAAAAATATTAATTCTGTCTACCTAACCAATAAAATTGCGCCATTTCAAGTATCACATTCATAACACCCAGAAACATTGTAGGCTACTAGGGGTTTTACAGGGTGCGAATCTTTGGGCCATTTGCCTCGAAATATGACTGTTCATTTGTTGTATTTTTATTAAAATATTTCAACTTTTTTTTTTAAATACGACGAAAACTCTCAATCTGCTCCGACTTTAGAAGCGATGAACACATTCATACACCACTTATAACAAAAAAGGAATTATTTATTCTCACTTTCATTATAAAACTATAAGTTACCTATCATAAAATTCAATCCGCGTACAGTGCATTTATCAATATGTTGAATTGTTAACAAATCTAAACCAACATGCAGTAACATTGATGCAATTATTTAAATTATTAATTTAATATGTCCCTAAAGTCAGAACAGATTGAGATATTTCCTCCTGTTTAAAAAAATTTTTTGAAATATTTTAATTTAAATTTCCTGCTCCATTGAATATTTTAAATATACTTTTTTAAAATTTTATGTATCAGT
>NW_019384467.1:151763-159595 GCF_000671375.1 Centruroides sculpturatus
GTGCACCCGCACAGGGCCCACTTGGAAGGGGGGCCCAAACTGCTGTTCACAAGAAATTATATTTTTAAATTTAAAATTTTTCCGCCTTTCTACAGCGCGGTTTGGCGATTACATTTCGCCTTACTTAGACCCTAGATGTCTGCTCACCAGTGTTCCCTGTTCCCAACTGATGCGACTTTTAGAGGGACGTAGTGAGGTAGCGGAGACCTCAGACAAATCGGTCAAAAGTAGCGACTTTTGAGATTTTTTAATTTATTTTTTGAGAAATTTAAATTTATGTTTATAGTTTTCAAATTTATAGATTTTTCTCTATTTTATAGAGCTCTGGCAACTACTAATATTATTACGATATACAAAACTGTATTTCTAGATTTTTCTACAGTGTGCAGAGCTATAAATCTGTAAAGGTAACATTTTGTAACAAAAATAAATCTGTCCGAGGATTTTTTAAAAATTACTAAATTGAAACGGTAACTCCCAAATAAAATCTTAGTCTCGAGGTTGTAAAAGGCATGCAGAAATTCTGACATCATTTTTTGCTTTATAGTGTACGCATATGTGGTGTATTCCTGAACGGCGGATTAAGCGGTAAGCGAACTATGCGGGCGCGTAGGGCCCCGAAGGGGCTCCCGCAGTCTTTAAAATGCTACTGAAAAAAAGGATTGCGAAAACGCAGATAGAAATAGTCCAGAAAAACGCTTCGATATATATAGATACATGGAAGAAATAAATGATATAGCTTTATGGCCAACAATATTAACAGATGCTATTATTGATCATATTCTTAAAACAAACTAAAAAGTATAGAAAAGAGATTTCTTAATAAACGAAAAAAAAAGAGTTAAAAAATCTCAAAAGTCGCTACTTTTGACCGATTTGTCTGAGGTCTCCACTACCTCACTACGTCCCTCTAAAAGTCGCATCAGTTGGGAACAGGGAACACTGGTGAGCAGACATCTAGGGTCTAAGTAAGGCAAAATGTAATCGCCAAACCGCGCTGTAGAAAGGCGGAAAAATTTTAAATTTAAAAATATAATTTCTTGTGAACAGCAGTTTGGGCCCCCCTTCCAAGTGGGCCCTGTACGGTTGCACCTGTTGCATCTGCCTAGTTACGGCTCTGTTTATCATGCTAACTTAAAATAAACGTCAAGTTTTTCAGATGTTTGACCATGATCACATTTTTATATTCTTTCTTTACTTGTGTTAATAATTCTATTAATGAACGACTGCCAAGTCTCTGACAAATGGTTTATTTTGGACTGTGCAAAGATTAAAAGCATGTCTTTTAGTTCAATTTATTAACCAAGAATGTTCTGTTGCTGATGAATCACCTAAAGAACCCCAGTTTAGATATCACTTTCGGTCATAATATCACTTCAATTGGCATTCTCATTGAATTATTCACTTTTCATCAATTCCATGCTTGTCAACATTTACTGTGGAGAAATCAAGTTTACTGAGAACAGCAAGACATTGCTGTCCACAACGTCTGAAAAAAACAAATCCACAGTTCACAAAACACTTTTTGACAGTTTCAGGTTTCACTTCATTTCTATGTTGAGGTCCTAATCCACCTTAGGGCATCAGTAACAATAATGGAACAACTTGATTTTATCCATTTTGGCAACCAGAAGAACACATCAATTTTTCTGATAATATTGATAGATCTTAAATGTGCAAGCAATGCCTTGATCTATTGGTGGCAAATTTGATATGGTGTTGCTGAAAAGAACTTCAAGCTCTACATTTGATAGGTTCTTAAGATAAGAGAATTCATTGTATAAAAATAAGGAAAACCTTCCAATTTGAATGAAAAAAGTAAAAGCAAGTGTAGCTAGCCATAACTGAAAGAGATTGCAAGCCACAACATTCCAAGAATGTTATATCCATCTTCTTAAAACATCTTGGATAAATGACAATGTGAAAGAAACCACAAACCATTATCCACATAATAATGATTGATGGTTTCTTTCCTTAACAAAGGTTGATGTATAATCTGACAGTCAGCCTATGTTTATCAGTTAATAAGGTAGACAGTTAGCTAAAGGTAAACAGTGCAGTTTTATCTGAAATAGTCTTTAAAAAGTCAAATTTTATCCATATAGCTCAGAGGTCTCCAACCTTTTTCTGAGAAGGATCATGTGAGCTATAAAATAGAAGTCTGGGGCCAGATATGAAAGATAAAATTAAAGATTAAGATTTATTTCTGAATAACTGAATGACAAATCATCATCAAAGTTGAGAATAAATTTTGTGGTGCACAATATTAAAATGATCTTTATACATATTTGTGTTAGATAGATGTTCAATATTTTTATATTTGAAAAGGTTAGTTCACAAGGTACCTAGAAGTAAGAATAGAATATATCCCTGTGCAAATTTCTCAGGACTTAAAATTCTCTTCTGGAAGAAATTAATTTTTACTAAACTCTCTTTAAAAATATTTTATAAAAATCATTTATAACAAGATCTGTTAATTTTAGTTGATTTTTCAAACAGTTACATGCTTTGAACTACTATAATTAAAATCAAATGTTGTTGATAAAACATATTGGTGAAACTATGCTGATCATATTTGGCCCACTAGCCAAAGTATAGATAATCATCACTTCCAGTTATGATGACAGGGATTTTAATCATGGTTTTCATTCTGTGACATAATTTTCACCTTAACTCTGCACTTTCACCAACAATGCAACAAAATACAATGAACAGATTCCATGTTTGCTATAACAGTCACTTATTTCTGGCATGGAAACTTTGAACAACCAGTTCAGATGCAAACTGCCTTTTGTTGCAAAATTGAAATATATTATTAGAAGAATATATCAATACTGTCTCACCATAAGAACCAAGATTATTAGCAAAATTGAGGCTGAAGTTTTGAATACGAAAACGTGTACGTCGGACGTTCAGCGCCGCTTTCCTGTAAGCCTAGAAGTTTGACAATGGTGTTTGGAATGTTGAGCATGATTCCACTGACTATCACCATTGTCAAACTTCTAGGCTTACAGGAAAGCAGTGATGAACGTCCGATGTACACATTTTCATGTTTAAAATTTCGGCCTCAACCTCGCTATTATCTTTATTGAAGAAAATCAACTTTTATGACTATCACAATTAAAATTTAGTAAGAATTCCAGAAAAAGAAATAATGTAAAGAATACAGTTCACACTGCCAAAATAAATTATTTTTAAACACTTCACTGCTTACTTGGATAATGTGCTGCATGAAGCATGAAGCCGAGAATAATAATAAGTCTATATTCATAATCATATGAAAAAAGAAATTTTTGAAAATATGAAATACAATATTAATAAAATGTATACAAATTAAAAACTAATAAATGACAACTACAATCTACACATGAACCTGATTAACACAAATAGTGGGCAAAAATTTTGTTGAAAATAATTTTGAAATAAATCACAGAATCACAGCATTTTGTGTAAAAAATTATAAGAACACATATTTTGATTTCATCAGAACTTAATGTGATCAATTATCTGTTGTGTCAAAACACAACAGAAAATTGCAGTAAAAACATGCAACAGAAATTTTTGCAATACTTCCTGGTAGTGTAGAAATAAGTCTTAATTATTATTCACACAAGCTGCTTCAATCTTTTCTCAATGCTTTGCTCAATGCTTTTCACTATTTCATATTTTATCATTATTACTGCTTTTTTAACTTATCACCTACTTTGTTTCAATAAATATGAACCATATTGAACTTCACAATTCATTCTGTACCAGAGATAAGATCCTTGTGACTTATCATTCTGGCACAAAATAATATAAAATGTAACCAAATTTTTTACTCAATCTGTAGTTGTGACAAAAATAGCTAAAATGAATCTGTTTCTGATGAGTTCATTTTTGTAGATAAAGAGGTTCGTGCTTTGGCAACATTTTATTTTCCTATTTTCTGTCTTGTGCCATTATGCAACCATTATTAAACTGATATTTGGACCAAAAACATTCAAACTAAACTTGATTAGTGAAAAAATATACAAACTAGTATATATATTTATTATATATTATAATAAATATGTATATATATATATATATATAATATAATATTATAGTTATATTCTCATCATTAGCATATATATTTAGTACCTAGTGTATTGGCAATTNGATAAAATACACAGACTGTATATATATATATAATTATTCTGTAAACATTATTGATACCTGTGGATACTAATCATAGTGTTGCCACCTTTTCAAAATCGTCGACCCGACGGCAGGTCAGGTTTGTTCGAACAAAAGTTTCTGACGCATGCGCAATGTCATTTTACAAAGCGAAGGAAAACGTGCATGCTAGTTCTAAATCACTTACAGTTAGGGACTAGGGATTTGAGTAGGAGTAACGTAAGTAACCTAAATTAAGAAAGAACAGGTACAGATGACTTAGCTCTATTGAAAATTGAAGAAGTGTACATGCAAAATAGGAAAACAAAAAAGGTCGACAGATTGCGCGCCACAAGTCGGAATAACAGACTAACATGGCAGAATTGCAGATGAGTTTCAGTGAATGTGAGTTCTTCCGCTGTTAAAATAGTGTAGATTTGTAATATCTGCAAAAACTTTGTTTCATCGTAATTTCATAATTTCTAGGAAATTCCCGGACTGTCCTGACAGGTGATAACACAACTCAATCATGTCATTATAATATGAATTTTGAAACGCAAAACTAGAGCTACAAAAATAACATAAAAACTCATCTAATATAAAGAAGAAAGTTTGTTAGTTTATTCTTTATACAGTATATTTCGACACAGTTTGAGCAACTTCAATGGAACTTTTCAAGGACCACTCTGTCATTCTGGGCCCGGATTCATAAACTCCTCGTATCGTAAGTTACCAAATACAAAAAGACTCGTATTTACAAAGCATATCGCAATTTACGATATTGTAAAGTCTTGTAAATATTACGAGGTCGTAAGCCGATGTATCGGGAAAGATGGTGTCCAAGTATGTGGTTGTATCGATAGATAATCGAGAGTCTATCGCAGTGGCGTAGCGTAGTGGGGGCGGCAAAATTTCGCAATAAATAATAATAATATCTTGTAAAAATTTGAACCATTTCATTTCATATTTTTGTTGCACCTAGTGTTACCACCCGTCCGGTTTTCGCCCGGACAGTTCGGAAATCGACTCACTGTCCGGGTGAACTATTAATTTTGTCTGGGAATTTCGTGCGCAACCCTCCGACTTTTTTTTTTTTTTTTTTTAATGCGATTCGTATTCGTACACGTCTCCAATATCCGATAGAGCGAGGTCATCTATAGTTGTTTTTAGTTACTTATGTTACATTTAGTTACTTATGTTACTCATACCCAAGTCTCTCTAGTAACTAACTGATTTAGAATCGCCATGCACTGCACATGCGTCAAGAATTTCTGTTCCAACAAACCTCACTTGCCGTCCGGGTCAGCGATTTTGAAAAGGTGGCAACACTAGTCGCACCTACGATTCGGACCGATTGAAAAGAGCACGGAATCTTTCATTACTTATTTTGTGACGAAACTGAATTTTAGTCTTTTAAATTGAAATACCTAAATAAGGGGGCGAAATTTTCCTCCGTCCCGGGCGGCTGACACCCACGCTACGCCACAGGTCTATCGTTTTTCCGATTGTCTCTCAAGTATTTCCAAGATTTTATCGAACACCGAAAAAATTGATAGAGTTCCACACGGTGGAATTAACTGTTCATAGAGTGTCGTACGAAAAAAAGTATCTTTTTTAACCAAAAATCTATTAGTTTGTCAATTAATGTAATATAATCAATCAATGTAATTAATAGAAATATTGAAGTTCGATGTAACAGAATAATCCTAATACAATAAAGTTTATTGATGATGACGATGAAATATTGAAGTCTGATTCGTTCCATGCCTAATATATTTTTTGGGATTTTCGAGGGTACCGAGTTTAAATGTTTTTTGTTCCATTTTTCACAAACTTTGATTGGGTAGTCGATTACATTTCATATTCGGCTGAGGGATGCGTTACAATTAAAATTATAAAAAATTTTTGGATGTCTTGAATCATCTTCTCGTGCAAGCTGAAGTCAACGACTATTTTATGCTGAAAAATATTAATTCTGTCTACCTAACCAATAAAATTGCGCCATTTCAAGTATCACATTCATAACACCCAGAAACATTGTAGGCTACTAGGGGTTTTACAGGGTGCGAATCTTTGGGCCATTTGCCTCGAAATATGACTGTTCATTTGTTGTATTTTTATTAAAATATTTCAACTTTTTTTTTTAAATACGACGAAAACTCTCAATCTGCTCCGACTTTAGAAGCGATGAACACATTCATACACCACTTATAACAAAAAAGGAATTATTTATTCTCACTTTCATTATAAAACTATAAGTTACCTATCATAAAATTCAATCCGCGTACAGTGCATTTATCAATATGTTGAATTGTTAACAAATCTAAACCAACATGCAGTAACATTGATGCAATTATTTAAATTATTAATTTAATATGTCCCTAAAGTCAGAACAGATTGAGATATTTCCTCCTGTTTAAAAAAATTTTTTGAAATATTTTAATTTAAATTTCCTGCTCCATTGAATATTTTAAATATACTTTTTTAAAATTTTATTATGTTTTATTTTTGTTAAATAAATTTAAAATAATATCAATTTGCGTTTTATTCTTTAAACTAGATTTTCGTAGTTTTTATTCTGTTTTGTTACATTTTCTTTATTCTTATTATAACTTAATACTTCGTGATAAACATGACAATGTAAACTAAAATAACCAAATTCTTAATATGGCTTTCATTTTAGCTTTGTTGTTTACTTTTTGCCCGGTCATCAACTGCAATATCTGCTAAAGGAAATTCTCTTTAATTCGAACTCGGATAGTTCGAATTAAAAGTATACAGGCTACTTCTAAATTCGAAGTGCCTCCATACTATAAGATAACAATAGACCAAGAACGACTCTAATCTGGTCAATATGACTTTGCTTTACAGTTTCACATTTTCGGGTGTCACCTTTTTCTCTCATCTCATAAAATGCCGCTGGGAAACATTTGGCTACAAGTAGCAGACAGAGATATTTGCAGGGCTCTAGGCTACTTACTACATTTGGTCGACTTACTATTTGTTGGCTACTTTAAAAATAATTTGAGCTAAATTTCGAGAATTATGCTTTACTTTTTATAAAATCTATCTGACAACTTGTGATGTTCTCGCTGAACACGCGCTGTTACCCGCAGTTTATTTATATTATTATTGATTAACGAAAATATAGTTCTGTATACATGGCCATATTACGTTTGCTTAATAAATTACATCGATTACATAGTATTTGGCATATTGTACAGGAATATGTAAATCTTGGATAATTCGAAGTCGCGATTATTTCGTCCCTCCAATTTCGAACTAACGAGAATTTTCTGTAATCAGTTTGTACTGTACATTGTGATTTATACTGTATATGTAATGTTGATCACCTGAACATCACTCCTATTCCGAAAATTAAATATTTTACTGTTCCTCACAGTTTTCTATATATACAGTAGAACCTCCATTATCCGGATTTTCGATTATCTGGATTGTTCAAAATAAAAATTTTACGAATTTGCTGATTTGCACTTGGCGAATTACGACACTGTTTATGTACGTGATGGAATGCATAACTTTTTTTGTTTCAACAACGTCTCACCCAGCACAGTGGTCGTAAACTTTTAAATATATTTTACGTAGTAATAAAAATATAACTTGACATACGTATTTATAAATAATTTATATTCAAATTACATCATTTCTATGACCAAGGGCGGCGTAAGGCATGG